>NC_053028.1:524091590-524304963 GCF_003073215.2 Triticum urartu | reverse complement strand
GCTACACGCCCGCTCAGGTGGTCCAAGTGCGCTATTACCTTCAGCGCAGCAGATCAGCTCAAGTGCGCGGCCACCGCTGGCGCTCTCCCAATGCTTTGTTCACCCGTCATGAGCAACGTGCAAGTCACCAAGACCCTCATCGACAGCGGCGCAGGGCTCAACGTCCTGTCCGTCGAGACATTCGACAACCTTCAAGTGCCATACGATCAGCTTTAGCCTACCAAGCCTTTCTCAGGAGTGACCGCCGGCTCCACCACACCGATAGGCCAGGTCCGCCTCCCAGTCACCTTTGGAGAATGCAACAACTACCGCACCGAGCTCATCGACTTCGATGTCGCCCACATTCGTCTGCCGTACAATGCCATCCTCGGGTATCCGGCCCTGGCCAAGTTCATGGCAGCGATGCACCATGGCTACAACGTCCTCAAGATGCCAGGAAGCGGCGGGATCATCACAGTCCCCTACGAAGAAAGAGATGTGGTGTGTTCCCTCGAGCGCGCCTTCCAACCAGCGTCAATCGAAGACCCGGCAACAATGCAGCTCGGTACCCTCCTAAGGTCGTCCCCAAGAAGAAGAAGCATCTACTCCGTGCCGGACCTCGGGAGGGAAGCGCCGCCAGTGGTACCTCGTCAGGATCAGCGCCCGCACCTAGGGCGCCTCCCTCTGTCACATAGGAAGGCGTGCCCGACGCCCTCCTCGGGCAAGGCTCAGAGGCTCTCTTCTGGAGGGCCTCAGACCTCACCAACGTCATGAGGGAGGCGCTCGGGCACCACTTGGAGGCGTGTTTCGTAGCACGTCTCCCTCAGGAGGACACTGGGAATGGAGCGCTCGGCGCTCAGGAGTCCATCACCAAGGTATCTCAGGAGCTTCAGGAAGCGAGAGCAATACGCGGCGACCGCCGCCCACCCGGCGTTGCTCCTCACCCAAGCGAGGGTGGTGAGCTACGCGTCTGCATCGACATAGCAGGGATCAACTGAGCCGCATCTCAGGAGCGCTTCTGGCCTTTGCGTGTTGGGTGCTGCAAAGGTCCACCTCACAGTTATGTCCTCATGCCGTTCGGCCTGCCGAGCGTGGCTGCTGCCTTCCAGCGCAACCTGCACCGCGTCATGGCGGATCAAGAGGCCAGGCATCACACGGTCCTGGCAGAGATGGCGACGGTCCTCAAGGAACCGCCTGGACCCCCAGAGCCTCTCGAGGCTCGGGGCCCCGGTGGCTCATGAGGAGCAACCCCATCGCCACGTACCTGCAGCTGCCTCAACACCCCTTCATCGGAACCAAGTGACATTTTCCAAGTTCATTTAGCTGGGAGCGCCTAGGGGGCTGCATTATTCCTAGGCCGCGTGGGTCTGTCCATGTGGCATATATCCCTTCTTTTTTATGTCTTTAGCTTACCTTGCTGGGGCCGCCCCTCGGGCTGCATCATCCCCAAGCCGCTCGGGCCGGACCTAGTGGTGCATATCGTTCATGCATTTACCTGAGCTAGTTTGCTTTCCATGCTTAATCTATCTATGATTATCACCTTCTTGATTGTCGCCCACCGCGGGAGCCGCGCGCCGGTCGTCTTTCTTCAGGACCCTTCGCGTGAGAGGGTTAGGCACGGCGTCTGTGCTCGGGTTCGTCCCTACAGCGTCGATAAATCCAATGGCTGAGCTCTATCTGGCAGGCCGGCCTCGTTCACATTAACTCCTAGGGCCGTTGGTGCTTGGATTTCTCACGCAATAACCTCAAGAGATTCATTCAGCGCAGGTTGTCTGACCACCTCGCAGCACCAACACAGCAAACAAGAATCAAGACCAGGCGCAACCCGCCTTGAGGTAGGGCCACGTGAGTCCCGCGCTGGCTCACGAGTGCCCAGACACACATCGTATAGCCCTGCCGTGCAAGCCACGTGTCAGGGCGGGGCTGTTGTCGGATTTTAGGTTCCAGCAAAACCCTTAAGGTTCGAACACTGGGGTGCGCTCGAATATCTCTCCCTCACCGATCACGCCCTCAAGCACTCCGCGATCTCTAAGGCTAGCTCGACGAACTCTCAACACAAAAGACACAAGATTTATACTAGTTCGGGCCACCGTTGCGGTGTAATACCCTACTCCAGTGTGGTTTTGTGGATTGCCTCTTGGGCTGATGATGACAAGTACAAAGGGAAGAACGCCTCCTGAGTGAGGTGCTCTTGTGCTTAGTTGGTTTGTGGATCTAGATCTCTATCAGCTTCGCTTCCTATGGTGGTGCCTATCCTATTTATAGAGGCCCTGGTCCTCTCCCCAAATATTGATCGGGAAGGGAGCCAACTACGGCCAATTTTAAAGGGGACAGCTAGTACAAGTTATCCTGACAAAAGTAGTATTCGCCTGCCAAAGGCTCTGGTGGTGACGTCGTCTTGGGCTCCACGGTGACCTCCGTCCTGCCATCCTGCTGATCTTGGTCTCGTTGCACCGATATGGAAACCTTTTCTTGACGCCTCGGTACTCTTCGTCTGCGCTTGCTCCCTTAGCATGAAAGGGGAAACAAGGACACTGTGAGCTCTAGCGCCCGCCTGGCACCCGCCTGGTCTCGATCGTCATGGCTCACGTGATTGGAACCTCGCGAGGTTTGCCTAGCCTTGATCTCTCCGCCCCTCGCGAGCCAGCCTGGTGAGGCCGCTCCTGAGGATGTCTTGTGTCATCTGCCTCGCAAGGGTCTTGAATGCTTGTTGGTGAAGATGGGCCGTACGGGCCCGCTAGCAGAGCCACGCTGTGGGCCGCAGGTAGGCAAGTCTGGGGACCCCCGTTGCCAGAACACCGACAATAGCCCCCGGGCCCAAGGCGCGCTCGGGCTTGTCTTTGAGGCGAAGCCAAGGGGCAAGTGCGGAGCGCTGCAGGCCCCAATAGCCGGCGGCCTTAGTCGACGCGTGGCGGTTGATTGGACGTGGGTGTCTCTGCTTCCCCACGCAGCCTTGATACCCGCCTGGCTAGGCGGACACCGTGTTCTTCACGGTTTCCCTCCCATTGTTGACGCACGCTCCCCAATTCTCCCGCTTCCTTGAAGCTCAGCCTCTCCCCCGATCTGATCTGAGCTCAATCCTCCCATTGCCATGGCATCAAACTAGTCAGAGAAAGGCAAGAGTCCCATGTCCTCCGCCGGGCTACACCCGGCCGCTGAGCCTGCCGTTGGCAGGTCGCTGGTGCTCAACCAAGAAGCCATGGACAAGGTGCATCCCATGCTTGCCTCCATCTTCAATGAGTGGGGAAGGACAGTGGCTTGGCCTGCGTCTCGTGCCCGCATCGACCGGACAGCCACCGAGGTCCCATTCTTCATCGTCGCCCTTTGGGCTGGCCTGGTTCCTCCTTTCTCCGCCTTTTTCAACGTAGTGCGTGCCCATTATCAAATCCATATGCTGCACCTTGATCCCCAATCTGTGACCCTTCTTGCCGTCTTCGCCTTTGTTTGCGAGGCCATGGTAGGCATTGCTCCTTCTGTGGCCCTTGTCTGCCACGTCTTCTCGCTGCACCTGACTGATCCCCGGCAAAGCTCAAGATGCCTGAGATTTCAGGCTATGGCGGCGACGGCCGGCGCGGGGATTGACTTCGAGCTCCCACCATCCACAAGCGTGTTTCGGACACGGTGGGTATTTGTTGATGTAGGAGTGCTCAGCCCCCTGCTCTCTTCTCCGTTAGCGCCTGCCATTCCTAGCTTCGGTTGGTGCCACCAGAGGCTCACCGATTCATGCTTAGCCCCCATCTGGCTCAGGCTGAAGTGGCTCAAGGACCTTGACGTGACGGCGCCTATGGTGGTGAAGGAGTTCGTCCAGCGCCGAATCGCTCCGCTTCAGCGCCACTCTTAACCGATGTGGGCCTTGCTCAACAGCAAGGACCACATGAGACTTCAGGAGTCCGGGCTCCCCCTTGAGGCATGGCGAACGGTGCTCGAGGTCCTAACGGGTGTCCCGTTGCCAGACGACATGCCGAGGAACAGTTTCCTTTTGTACCACTTCTTGAACAAGGCGACATTCGCGGATCGGATGCCCTCCTTCGATGACTGGGACCTGCGTCCAGTCAGTCTGGTGGGGCCCCATGAGAACCCCATCAACATCGTTCCCCTCCTTGTTGCTGGTGTCGGGCGCGCCCCGACTGTGGATGCAGGGGGGCGAGCACTGCTGGAGGCCGATGGTGCAGGCGCCGTGGTGCTGATGCCGCCCAGGGCTCCCGAGGTGTTGTCCTCGGGAACTCGCGACTCTTGCCCTGGGGCGGCGGTTGAGGGGGCAACGCAGTCCGCGTCTCCTGAGGCCGGGGCTCCTGAGGCCTCGGCGAGCCGATGCGAGGCAATGCCCGATAGCTCCCCTCAGCTTGGCGCTCCTGAGGCTGCCACTCCGAACACTTCTCCAGTCGCGCCTCGTGTTGGCCGCCATGTCCAGTGCTTTGGTCAGCTTTGCATGGACTTCATGTTGGAAATATGCCCTAGAGGCAATAATAAAATGGTTATTATTATATTTCCTTGTTCATGATAATTGTCTATTGTTCATGCTATAATTGTGTTATCCGGAAATCGTAATACATGTGTGAATACATAGACCACAACATGTCCCTTGTGAGCCTCTAGTTGACTAGCTCATTGATCATTAGATGGTCGTGGTTTCCTGACCATGGACATTGGATGTCATTGATAACGGGATCACATCATTCGTAGAATGATGTGATGGACAAGACCCAATCCTAAGCATACCACAAGATCGTGCAGTTCGTCTGCTAAAGCTTTTCTAATGTCAAGTATCTTTTCCTTAGACCATGAGATTGTGCAACTCCCGGATACTGTATGAATGCTTTGGGTGTGCCAAACGTCACAACGTAACTGGGTGGCTATAAAGGTGCACTACGGGTATCTCCAAAAGTGTCTGTTGGGCTGGCACGAATCGAGACTGGGATTTGTCACTCCGTATGACGGAGAGGTATCTCTAGGCCCACTCGGTAATGCATCATCATAATGAGCTTAATGTGTCTAAGAAGTTAGTCACGGGGTCATGCATTATGGAACAAGTAAAGTGACTTGCCGGTAACGAGATTGAATGAGGTATTGGGATACCGACGATCGAATCTCGGGCAAGCAACATACCGATTGACAAAGGGAATTCTATATGGGATTGATTGAATCCTCGACATCGTGGTTCATCCAGTGAGATCCTCGTGGAACATGTGGGAGCCAACAGGGGTATCCAGATCCCGCTATTGGTTATTGGCCGAAGAGATGTCTCGGTCATGTCAGCATGATTCCGGAACCCGTAGGGTCTACACACTTAAGGTTCGGTGACGCTAGAGTTGTTATGGGAATTAGTATGTGGTTGCCGAATGTTGTTCGGAGTCCTAGATGAGATCCCAGACGTCACGAGGAGTTCCGGAATGGTCCGGAGGTGAAGATTTATATATGGGAAGTCATCATACGGTCACCGAAAGTATTCGGGGGTTTGCCGGTATTGTACCGGGACCACGGAAGGGGTTCTGGGGGTCCACCGGGAGGGTCCACCTGCCCCGGAGGGCCCTATGGGCTGTATGTGGAAGGGAACCAGCCCCTAAGTGGGCTGGGCGCCAACCCCCCTAGGGCCCATGTGCCTAGGGTTGGGGGATCCTAAAGGGGGTGCCCCCCTTGGCTTGGGGGGAAGCCCCCTCCCCTTGGCCGCCGCCCCCCTCTAGATCTCATCTAGAGGGGCCGGCCCCCTTCCCCCTTCGCCCTATAAATAGAGGGGAGGAGGGAGGGCAGCATCACCTCATCTGAGGCGCAGCCCTCCCCCTCTCCAACACCCCTCCTCCTCCATTGAGCTTGGCGAAGCCCTGCTGGAGAACTGCAAGCTCCACCACCATGCCGTCGTGCTGCCGGAGTTCTTCCCCAACTTCTCCTTCCCCCTTGCTGGATCAAGAAGGAGGAGACGTCCCCGGGCTGTACGTGTGTTGAATGCGGAGGCGCCGTTGTACGGCGCTTAGATCGGAATCAACCGCGATCTGAATCGCTGCGAGTACGACTCCTTCATCCACGTTCTTGTAACGCTTCCATTTCACGATCTTCAAGGGTATGAAGATACACTCCCCTCTTTCTCGTTGCTAGTCTCTCCATAGATTGATCTTGGTGATGCGTACAAAATTTTAATTTCTGCAACGATCCCCAACAGTGGCATCATGAGCTAGGTGTATGCGTAGTTTCTATGCACGAGTAGAACACAAGATGTTGTGGGTGTCGATTTTGTCAATTTACTTGTCGTTACTAGTCTTATCTTGATTCGGTGGCATCGTGGGATGAAGTGGCCCGGACCGACCTTACACGTACGCTTACGTGAGACTGGTTCCACCGACTGACATGCACTAGTTGCATAAGGTGGCTAGTGGGTGTCTGTCTCTCCCACTTCAGTCGGATCGGATTCGATGAAAAGGTTCCTTATGAAGGGTAAATAGAAATTGGCATATCACGTTTTGGTTTTGGCGTAGGTAAGAAACGTTCTTGCTAGAAACCTATACAGCCACGTAAAAACTTGTAACAACAATTAGAGGATGTCTACCTTGTTCTTGCAGCATATGCCGTGTGATGTGATATGTCCAAAAGGATGTGATGAATGATATATGTGATGTATGAGATTGATCATGTTCTTGTAATAGGAATCACGACTTGCATGTCGATGAGTATGACAACCGGCAGGAGCCATAGGAGTTTTCTTAATTTATTATATGACCTGCGTGTCAATGATAATGCCATGTAATTACTTTACTTTATTGCTAACCGTTAGCCATAGTAGTAGAAGTAACAGTTGGCGAGACAACTTCATGAAGACATGATGAGGGAGATGATCATGGTGTCATGCCGATGACGATGATGATCATGGCGCCCCGAAGATGGAGATCAAAAGGAGCAAAATGATATTGGCCATATCATGTCACTATTTGATTGCATGTGATGTTTATACATCTTATTTGCTTAGAACGACAGTAACTTAAATAAGATGATCCCTCGCTAAAATTTCAAGAAAGTGTTCCCCCTAACTGTGCACCGTTGCGATGGTTCGTTGTTTCGAAGCACCACGTGATGATCGGGTGTGATAGATTCTAACGTTCGAATACAACGGGTGTAAGCCAGATTTACACATGCAAAACACTTAGGTTAACTTGACGAGCCTAGCATGTACAGACATGGCCTCGGAACACGAGAGACCGAAAGGTCGAACATGAGTCGTATAGTAGATACGATCAACATGGAGATGTTCGCCGTTGATGACTAGTCCGTCTCACGTGATGATCGGACAAGGCCTAGTCGATTCGGATCATGTATCACTTAGATCACTAGAGGGATGTCTGTCTGAGTGGGAGTTCATTAAATAATTTGATTAGATGAACTTAATTACCATGAACTTAGTCTAAATATCTTTACAATATGTCTAGTAGATCAAATGGCCCATGCTAATGTTGCCCTCAACTTCACCGTGTTCCTAGAGAAAACCAAGCTGAAAGACGATGGTAGCAACTATACGGACTGGGTCTGTAACTTGAGGATCATCCTCATAGCTGCCAAGAAAGCATATGCCCTTGAAGCACCGCTAGGTGAAGTGCCCATTTTCCCAATAACTCAAGACGTTATGAACGCCTGGCAGTCGCGTAGTGATGATTACTCCCTGGTTCAGTGCGGCATGCTTTACACCTTAGAACCGGGGCTCCAAAAGCGTTTTGAGCAACACAGAGCATATGAGATGTTCCAAGAGCTGAAAATGGTTTTCCGAACTCATGCCCGAGTCGAGAGATATGAAGTCTCCGACAAGTTCTACAGTTGTAAGATGGAGGAGAATAGTTCTGTCAGCGAGCACATACTCAAAATGTCTGGGCTGCACAACCGCTTGTCTCAGCTGGGAGTTAACCTCCCGGATGACGTGGTCGTTGACAGAATTCTTTAGTCTCTCCCACCTAGCTACAAGAGCTTTGTGATGAATTTCAATATGCAGGGGATGAGAAAACCATTCCTGAGGTATATTCAATGCTGAAATCAGCAGAGGTGGAGATCAAAAAGGAACATCAAGTGTTGGTGGTCAATAAAACCACTAGTTTCAAGAAAGGAAAGGGTAAGAAGAACTTAAAGAAGGATGGCAAGGGAGTTGCCGCGCCCGGTAAGCCAGTTGCCGGGAGGAAGCCAAAGCATGGACCCAAGCCTGAGACTGAGTGCTTTTATTGCAAGGGTAACGGTTAGTGGATACGGAACTGCCCCAAGTACTTAGCGGATAAGAAGGCCGGCAATACCAAAGGTATATATGATACACATGTCATTGATGTGTACCTTACCAGCACTCATAGTAGCTCCTGGGTATTTGGTACCGGTGCGGTTTCTCATATTCGTAAGTCAAAACAGAAGCTGCGGAATAAGCGGAGACCGGCAAAGGACGAGGTGACGATGCGTGTCAGGAATGGTTCCAAGGTCGATGTGATTGTCTTCGGCACACTACCTCTACATTTACCTACGGGGTTAGTTTTAAACCTCAATAATTGTTATTTAGTGCCAGCTTTGAGCATGAACATTGTATCTGGATCTCGTTTAATGCGAGATGGCTACTCATTTAAATCTGAGAATAATGATTGTTCTATTTATATGAGATATATGTTTTATGGTCATGCCCCGCTGGTCAATGGTTTATTCCTATTGAATCTCGAACGTGATCTTACACATATTCATTGTGTGAATGCCAAAAGATGTAAGGTTGATAATGATAGTCCCACATACTTGTGGCACTGACGCCTTGGTCGCATTGGTGTCAAACGCATGAAGAAACTCCATGCAGATGGACTTTTGGATTGTCTTGATTAGGAATCATTTGACACATGCGAACCATGCCTCATGGGAAAAATGACCAAGACTCCGTTCTCCGGAATAATGGAGCGAGCAACCAACTTATTGGAAATCATACATATTGATGTGTGCAGTCCAATGAGCGTTGAGGCTCGCAGTGGTTATCGTTATGTTCTCACCCTCACTGATGACGTAAGTAGATATGGGTATGTCTACTTAATGAAACACAAGTCTGAGACCTTAGAAAAGTTAAAGAAATTTCATAGTGAGGTAGAGAATCAATGTGACAAGAAAATAAAGTTCTTACGATCAGATCGTGGGGGAGAATATTTGAGTCATGAATTTAGCACGCACTTAAGGAAATGTGGAATTGTTTCACAGCTCACGCCGCTTGGAACACCTCAGCGTAATGGTGTGTCCGAACGTCGTAATCGCACTCTATTGGATATGGTGCGATCTATGATGTCTCTTACCGATCTACCGCTATCATTTTCGGTTTATGCTTTAGAGACTGTGGCATTCACTTTCAATAGGGCTCCGTCGAAATCCGTTGAGATGACACCGTATGAATTATGGTTTGGGAAGAAACCTAAGCCGTCGTTTCTGAAAGTTTGGGGATGCGATGCTTATGTCAAGAAACTTCAACCTGAAAAGCTCGAACCTAAGTCAGAAAAATTTGTCTTCATAGGATTCCCTAAGGAAAGTATTGGGTATACCTTCTACCTCAGATCCGAAGGCAAGATCTTTGTTGCCAAGAATGGATCCTTTCTGGAGAAAGAGTTTCTCTTGAAAGAAGTAAGTGGGAGGAAAGTAGAATTTGATGAGGTATTTCCTCTTGAACCGGAGAGTAGCGCAACTCAGGAAGATGTTTCTGTGGTGCCTGCACCAACTAGAGAGGAAGTTAATGATGATGATCATGAAACTTCAGATCAAGTTGCTACTGAACTCCGTAGGTCCACAAGGACACGTTATGCACCAGAGTGGTACGGCAACCCTGTCCTAGAAATCATGTTGTTAGACAATGGTGAACCTTCGAACTATGAAGAAGCGATGGTGGGCCCGGATTCCAACAAATGGCTTGAAGCCATGAAATCCGAGATAGGATCCATGTATGAAAACAAAGTATGGAATTTGACAGACTTGCCCGATGGTAATGTGACCATCTATAAGGCTTGGCTTGTCGCTAAGGGTTACCGACAAGTTTAAGGGGTTGACTATGATGAGACGTTCTCACTAGTAGCGAAGCTGAAGTCCGTCCGAATCATGTTAGTAATTGACGCATTCTATGATTATGAGATATGGCAGATGGACGTCAAAACGGCATTCCTTAATGGTTTCCTTAAGGAAGAATTGCATATGATGCAGCCGGAAGGTTTTGTCGATCCTAAGAATGCTGACAAGGTATGCAAGCTCCAGCGCTCAATCTATGGGCTGGTTCAAGCATCTCGGAGTTGGAACATTCTTTTTGATGAGATGATCAAAGCGTTTGGGTTTACACAGACTTATGGAGAAGCCTGTGTTTACAAGAAAGTGAGTGGGAGCTCTGTGGCATTTCTCATATTATATGTGGATGACATACTATTGATGGGAAATGATATAGAATTCTTGGAAAGCATAAAGGCCTACTTGAATAAGTGTTTTCAATTAAGGACCTTGGAGAAGTTGCTTACATATTAGGCAAGATCTATAGAGATAGATCGAGACGCCTCATTGGTCTTTAACAAAGCACATACCTTGACAAGATAATGAAGAAGTTCAATATGGATCAGTCCAAGAAGGGGTTCTTGCCTGTATTGCAGGGTGTGAGATTGAGCACAGCTCAATGCCCGACCTCGACAGAAGATAGAGAAAAGATGAGCGCCATCCCCTATGCCTCGGCCATAGGTTCTATTATGTATGCCATGATGTGTACCAGACCTGATGTGAACCTTGTCGTAAGTTTGGTAGGAAGGTACCAAAGTAATCCCGGCATGGAACACTAGACAACGGTCAAGAATATCCTGAAGTACCTGAAAAGGACTAAGGATATGTTTCTCGTTTATGGAGGTGACGAAGAGCTCGTCGTAAAGGGTTACATCGATGCTAGCTTCGACACGGATCTGGAAGACTCCAAGGCACAAACCGGATACGTGTATATTTTGAATGGTGGGGTAGTCAGCTGGTGAAGTTGCAAGCAAAGTGTCGTGGCGGGATCTACATGTGAAGCGGAGTACATGGCAGCCTCGGAGGCAGCACATGAAGCAATCTGGATGAAGGAGTTCATTACCGACCTAGGAGTTATTCCCAATGCGTCGAGCCCGATGACTCTCTTATGTGAAAACACTAGTGCTATTGCCCTTGCCAAGGAGCCTAGGTTTAACAAGAAGACCAGGCATATCAAGCGTCGCTTCAACTCCATTCATGAAAATGTTCAAGATGGAGACATAGATATTTGTAAAGTGCATACGGACCTGAATGTCGAAGATCCGTTGACTAAACCTCTTCCACGAGCAAAACATGATCAACACCAGAACTCTATTCGATTCATCACAATGTAACTAGATTATTGACTCTAGTGCAAGTGGGAGACTGTTGGAAATATGCCCTAGAGGCAATAATAATATGGTTATTATTATATTTCCTTGTTCATGATAATTGTCTATTGTTCATGCTATAATTGTGTTATCCGGAAATCGTAATACATGTGTGAATACATAGACCACAACATGTCCCTAGTGAGCCTCTAGTTGACTAGCTCGTTGATCATTAGAAGGTCATGGTATCCTGACCATGGACATTGGATGTCATTGATAACGGGATCACATCATTAGGAGAATGATGTGATGGACAAGACCCAATCCTAAGCATAGCACAAGATCGTGTAGTTCGTCTGCTAAAGCTTTTCTAATGTCAAGTATCTTTTCCTTAGACATGAGATTGTGCAACTCTCAGATACTGTATGAATGCTTTGGGTGTGCCAAACGGCACAATGTAACTAGGTGGCTATAAAGGTGCACTACGGGTATCTCCGGAAGTGTCTGTTGGGTTGGCACGAATCGAGACTGGATTTGTCACTCCGTGTGATGGAGAGGTGTCTCTGGGCCCACTCGGTAATGCATCATCATAATGAACTCAATGTGTCTAAGCAGTTAGTCACGGGATCATGCATTATGGAACGAATAAAGTGACTTGCCGGTAACGATATTGAACGAGGTATTGGGATACCGACGATCGAATCTCGGGCAAGCAACGTACCGATTGACAAAGGGAATTGTATACGGGATTGATTGAATCCTCGACATCATGGTTCATCCGATGAGATCATCATGGAACGTGTGGGAGCCAACATGGGTATCCTGATCCCGCTGTTGGTTATTGGCCAGAGAGGTGTCTCGGTCATGTCTGCATGATTCCCGAACCCATAGGTTGTACACACTTACGGTTCGGTGACGCTAGAGTTGTTATGGGAATTAGTATGTGGTTACCGAATGTTGTTCGGAGTCCCGGATGAGATCCCGAACATCATGAGGAGTTCCGAAATGGTCCGTAGGTGAAGATTTATATATGGGAAGTCATCATACGGTCACCGGAAGTATTCGGGGGTTTGCCGGTATTGTACCGGGACCACGGAAGGGGTTCCGGGGGTCCACCGGGAGGGTCCACCTGCCCCGGAGGGCCCTATGGGTTGTATGCGGAAGGGAGCTAGCCCCTAAGTGGGCTGGACGCCATCACCCCTAGGGCCCATGCACCTAGGGTTGGGGGGACCCTAAAGGGGGCACCCCCTTGGCTTCGGGGCGAAGCCCCCTCCCCTTGGACGCCGCCCCCAATAGATCTCATCTAGAGGGGCCGGCCCCCTTCCCCCTTCGCCCTATAAATAGAGGGGAGGAGGGAGGGCAGGAGCAACTTATCCAAGGCGCAGCCCTCCCCCTCTCCAACACCCCCTCCTCCTCCGTTGAGCTTGGCGAAGCCCTGCCGGAGAACTGCAAGCTCCACCACCACGACGTCGTGCTGCCGGAGTTCTTCCCCAACTTATCCTTCCCCCTTGCTAGATCAAGAAGGAGGAGACGTCCCCGGGTTGTACGTGTGTTGAACGCGGAGGCGCCATTCTTCGATGCTTAGATCGAAATCAACCGCGATCTGAATCGCTGCGAGTACGACTCCTTCATCCGCGTTCTTGTAACGCTTCTGTTTCGCGATCTTTAAGGGTATGAATATACACTCCCCTCTCTCTCGTTGCTAGTCTCTCCATAAATTGATGTTGGTGATGCATAGAAAATTTTAATTTCTGCAACAATCCCCAACACTTCGAAGAGCTCTGCAAGAGGAAGGGGTCCCCAAGCTATGGCAGCGGCACCTTCGGGCCATTAAAACGGAGGAAGTACATTGCCGTTGACGAGTAAGTTCCTTATCTTGGTGATTCTCCGCATGCTGCTTCCCTTCCTGATGATGTCTCTTCAGGGTCCCTCCCGCCAAGGCCGCGAAATCTCCAGAGAAGCAGCCCCCTCTCGCCTTGCTTCTCCCGCCACACTCAAGCGCTGCAAGCCCGCGCGCTGCTCATGGCGTGGAGTCAACCGGGGAAGCCAGCCCGTCGAAAAGGCGTCTTGAGCTCGCGCCCTCGCTGTCCTTCCTTCGAGGCCTTGCTTGGGACACAGCAGGCGTGCTAAGGCTTCCTTCCCTGGTCATGGACGGTGGCTGGGTGGCTTCGGTCTTGGGCTCCTCTTCAAGTAGCGGGCCTCCACTCGTTCGGGCTCCTCCCGAGGCCTGGCCTGCAACTAGGTGGGTGCCAGCCCCCAGCCCCCTACTGAAAGGGGGCGAGCCACTTCGGGCCCCATCTGCAGTCCTCGTGGCGGAGGACGGAGTCAGCAGCATCCTCGAGTCGGCACAAGAAAGGAGCGTCATCTTCCACGAGCTCTTTCAGGAGGCGATGGGCGCGATGAACCGGCTTGGTGAAGAGCTCGTGGACGTGGAGGCGTGCCTCGTGGCCGAGAGTCTTCGGCTGGTGGAGGAGCGGCGTAAGCTAAAGGTGGCTATCAACCTCGGGCGCCACCAGCGCGAGCTTCATAATGCGAAGGCCGAGGTTTCCCTCGTAGCCTCCCGTGAGGCCTGCTCCCGAGCTCTCGAGGAGGCTCAAAAAGCCGACCGCCATCATGAGGCCGCGGAGAAGCATGTGTGGGAGCTCCAAGGCTGGAGCTCCTCCTTGGATCAGCAAGTGGAGGCGCGCAGAGCCGTCCTCGCGTCATTGAGGGGGACGCTCGCCGAAGAGGAAGAGAACCAGAAGCGCGAGGAGGCGTTGGCGCTGGAAGCCGTGGAGTGTAGCCTCGAGCTCGAATGTCTGGAGACGAGGGAGCGTCAAGTTGCCCAAGCAGAGGATGCCGTTGGCACGCGCGAGGACAGGGCCCAGGAGGAGGTCGATCGCTGGGTGGCCGAGGCTCGCGCGGATCTCGAGGGCAGGTGCGACTTGAAGCTGAAGCTCGTGGAAGCTGAGGCCACTGGGAGGACTCCTACCCTCAAGTCCAGGTTGACCAAGGTGGAGCGGAGCGAGGAGGCCACCGCAGCTGCCCTGGTCTCGGCGCAGGCCGAACTGGCCTCCGCCCGCGCCGAGCTGCTCCCCCTTCAGCAGCGGATTGTCGACGCCGAGTCCATCGCGCGGCAGAACAGGGAGGAAGTGCTGCAGTGGCGGACGTTGGAGCGCGTGCACGCCCCCATGCTCGAGGGCCTCAGGAATAGGGCCAATATCGTCCCGGGCCACATCTGCTATGAGAATGCTCCTCATCCCCACACGAATGACTACGCTAGCCACCTCCGCTTCTTCACCGATGTGGTGACGCGCCTGGAGAGTCGTTCCGAGAGAGCTCGCCAACTCGTTGAAGAGAGGAGTCGCGGCCTGCTCGGGCGTGCGTTCTCCCGCGTCTTCAGCCATCTCGAGAACACCGACCCCAACTTTGATTTTGACACCGCCATCGCCCCCATACCTGAGGCCATCCGGGGTGATCTATCCCGATGGGTGGAAGACCATGTGGACGCGCTGGTCAGGGCCTTCACTTCTGATGACGATGGGGTGGTGGTCGCGGCGGACGTGGGCGACATGGTCGACGATGGTGATGGCAGCGCTGGTGGAGGTGATGGCGATGCCAGTGATGTTGGCAGCGATGCATCTGAGGGCGATCCGGGGGATGCGGCGAGCGACATGTCTGACTGATCCTGTGTTTCCCAGCTGTTTGTCCTGCACACAGAAGCTTGGGCGCAGCCCTTGAGATTGTAAGAGCATTTTGGGAGGGGAAGCCCCTCATGTAAATACACTATTGCCTCTATCTTGTTAGGTCGAGTTGAATAGGTATTTTCATGAACTCACGGATCATGGGGCAAAGTTGTTGTTGCTGTTTACCTTACCATGGACGAGCCCCCAAACCGGCTCGTAAGGTCGCGAGTTTCTGGGAAGCTCCTAAGGAACCTGTCGACACGCCCGAGGGGGGTCGCGTGATAAGAAAGAGCTAGCCGTGGTGCGGCATGTGCGTGGCGCGCGTGCGCCGTGCCTAGCCCGGGTCGCGAGGGGGAAGGAACAGGCATGGACATCGAAATAAAGCAAGAACCAGATAGCAAGAAATCGCTTTGAATGAGAAAAGGCACCCCCCGCGCGCATCAATGAAAATTCATCTTCAACTTAAATCCAAATCCAGAAAGCAGGCTTACAGAAAAAAGATCCAAAGTAAACGGCCTCATCCGGCGCCTAGTCTAATCTTCTTGTCTTCGAGTCTTCTCACCAGCGCAGAGCTAAGTGCTGCCACTAGGACGTGGGAGGGAGCCCCCGAGGCCCGAGGGCGGCACTCCTGAGGCTCCGGGGCGTGTACAGCCCCACTCATAATTACGTGAGAGTGTCACGAGCGGAGACCTTCACAGGCATGAGCCTTACTTCATATCACCAGACGAGGGCCCCGCCTTGCGCCTCCCTCGACCACTGTTGGGGGTGACCGGTAACCAGGACGACACCAAGGGGCAAAAGGGACGCTAGCGGCGCCCTCGGCGACCACGGGTCCTCTGTCAGGGGTAGGCTCTGGAGCACCTCCCCGGTAGAGGGCCTACCTCTGGGGGACGCCTTGCTCCGTGCGGCGCGGGGAGGGGCCTCGCTCCTGGACCCTCTCCTGCAGCCCCCAGCGTGCCCCCCTGGCGGCAGGGAGGCCGACGAGCTGGGGCCGCCATCCATCGCTGCGACCTGATCCTCCTACGTCCCTTGGTTAGCATAAGCCTGCTCCTAAGAAATTAGGGGTACCCTGTAGCTGTTGTCGGCGGCGCGGTTGGTGAGGCTTCCGGAGGGCTCCTGAAAGGTGCCGGCTTCTAGCGCCTCCTCCTCCCAGTCCGGCTCGAAGAACGAGCCAGGGTCGTCCCCCAGCATGTACTCCTGGTCCACCATGCGGGGCACGTAGGCCTCCGAGGCCGTCGCCTCAAATACCTCACCGTATAGTGCCCCACGCTCCATGTTGCCCCACCCAGCGTGCCACCTTGAGGATGGTAGGGTTGTATTCCGCCATGGTCGTAGGTGGCAGCGCTCGTGCCCGCGCCCACCGGAGGTGGCGCGGGTGCGAGCGGGCGTCCAGCTCCGTTGGTCGCGCTGGGGTCGATGAAGCCTGCTGGCGCGCCCGTGGCCACACGGGCGCGGCGAGGCCCACCATGCGGCCCGGCCGCGGCTTGAGGTGTGAGCAGAGAGTAGAAAGGTGGTGCTCCCGAGGCCACGGAGTCCAAGAGCTCAGCGACGCGCTCCAGCAATGTATCCCGGCCGCTCTCCATTAGCCGGCATCGCAGCAGCTCCCGAGCGACTATGAGCGTCGGCCCTCATGTTTACTTGCTCCCGTCGGGTGTGTGGCGCCGTGGTCGCGGCGTGGCTTGAGGCTCTTGCGGCTGCCCGCACTTGTCGCGAAGTAAGGGCAGACGGCGGGTGACCGCGTCACCCACGCCCCAAAGTGTTTGGTGGTGCGCGTGCTGCCTAGGGCGCTGGGTCAAGATCTTCTTGAGCTGGCGGCGCCACCCTGGCTGGCCAGGCTGCCCAGCGATCGGCGTTGGTCCTTGAGTCACTGGACATCGGAGTCGCGGGGTGTCGGGGGACCAACGAGTGGATTAACTGGCGGGAGAAGAGCTCGGGCGCACCCCTACACGGCGCGCCAAATGTCGGATTTCGGGTTCCGGCAAAACTCTTAAGGTTCGAACATTGGGGTGCATGTGAAGATCTCTCCCTCACTGATCATGCCCTCAAGCACTTCACGATCTCTAAGGCTAGCTCGACGAACACTCAACACAAAAGACACAAGATTTATACTGGTTCGGGCCATCATTGCGGTGTAATACCCTACTCCAGTGTGGTGTGGTGGATTGCCTCTTGGGCTGATGATGAACAGTACAAAGGGAAGAACAGCCTCCTGAGGTGAGGTGTTCTTGTGCTTGGTTGGTGTGTGGATCTAGATCTCTATCAGCTTCGCTTCCTATGGTGGTGGCTAATCCTATTTATAGAGGCCCTGGTCCTCTCCACAAATTCTGAGCGGGAAGGGAGCCAACAATGGCCAATTTGAAAGGGGACAGCTAGTACAAGTTATCTTGACAAAAGCAGTCTTCGCCTGCCAAAGGCTCTGGTGGTGACGCCGTCTTGGGCTCCACGGTGACCTCCGTCCTGTCGTCCTGCTGGTCTTGGTCTCGTTGCACCGATATGGAAACCTTTTCTTGACGCCTCGGTACTCTTCGTCTGCGCTTGCTCCCTTTGCACCAACAAGGAAACAAGGACACTGTGAGAACTGGCGCCCGCCTGGTCTCGATTGTCATGGCTCACGTCATTGGAACCTCGCGAGGTTTGCCTGGCCTTGATGTCTCCGCCCCTCGTGAGCCAGCCTGGTGAGGCAGCTCCTGAGGCGGTATTGTGTCGGATGCCTTGCGAGGCTTGGCCCCTCGTGAGGGTCTTGAATGCTTGTTGGTGAAGATGGGCCGTACGGGCCCATTGGCAGACCCACGCCATGGGCCGCAGGCAGGCAAGTTTGGGGACCTCCGTTTCCAGAACACCGATAGCTGTACACGCCCCGGGGGCTCTCCGCAGTAGGGAGTCCCCTCCCACGTACCAGTGGAAGCACCATGCTCCGCGCTGGCAGTCGACACTGCCGAGGAGCGGCTATGCCCGTGCAAGTGCGGAAGCGCTATGGTCCGTCCTGGTGATAAACAACTGAGGGCGGCCTCACGGCCGCATCAACCTGAGGGAGCCTCCGGGCTCGGTGTCTGGCCTCAATGCAATGCCTCCCCTCAGGAGAGCCGCGCGAGGGGACTGGGCACGGGGGCTGCGCTCGAGCCACGCCCAAGCGTACGCCACCCCGCCAGGTCCCTCAGACCTAGTCGTCGCGTGCCCTCCCAAGCAGAGCTAAGGTATGAAGGTCGTTTGAACTTCAAGGGGGATTCATGAGCATCTGACTCAGGAGCCTAACTGATCATGTAGCCCCTCACTCCTTGGCCCGTCCTGGTGATCCAGTCGGACCAATGGCGGTTGAGGTATGCGCGGGGTCGGGCCCTGCCGACGTAGAACACAAGACCTACCATTGCATCTCCTTTCCACAAGTTGTTTGCGTGTCAAGGGGGACTCCTGAGCATCACGACTCAGGATCCTAACTGACCACATAGCCCCTCACTCCTTGGACCGTCCTGGTGATCCGGTCGGCCCAACGGCGACTGAGGTATGCGCGGGGTCGGGCTCTGCCGATGTAGAACATAAAGCAAATGGGAAGGAAATCGCAAAATCTCAAAGAAAATATTACAGGACATATTGTTCTCCGAACATCAAACACGAGTTTAAACACCTCCACGAGGCATGCTACATGCTGCATGAGTTTCAACAGAAAAGGAGCCACAAGCCAGTCATCCCTCGATACCGCCGGCACCTGCAAGAGGCACCCCCTCCTGGGTGGCGTCGCCTTCACCTACGCCACCGGTCGAAGGCACAGGGGTGAAGGCGTCGAACTTCTCTAGCAGGGCTTCCACCTGACCTTCCACGGCTGCGGCGGCGGCTGCGCAGTGTTCATCAACCACAGGCTCCAGCAGCTCGTCAAGGCGGGCGGCGGGATCGCGAAGATGGAGGTGGCTGAAGACGCGTGTCAGCGCGACTGAAGAAAGGACGCGAGCCTCTGCCTCCACCATGGGGCCGATGCCGCGCATGACTTCCTCAAGCGCCTCGACCAAGTAGGGAAGCAACTGGGCGGGGCCGTCCTCATTGGTGGCCAACGGCTTCTCCAAGCCCTTATCATAGAGTAACTTCAGGGCCTCGCGAGACCTCTTCTCCAGAAGCGCGAAGGCCGCGCGGTCCTCGGCCAGAACCTTCGCCTTGGCATCGAGTTTGGCCTTCTCAGCCTGCACCTTTTGCCCCAGCTCCTCTAGCCATCCGCACTCAATGGCCTGCGCCTGCGCCAGCTGCTCCAGCTCGACGTCGCGACCCTTGACGGCGTCCTCCCGGGCCTTCATCCTCTCTTCCTCTACCTTACAGCCACGGGCAACTTCAGCGCGCTCGTCACGGAGGATCTTCAGCTTGGCCTCCAGCACCTGGCAACGACCTTGGGCGACCTTGGCATCCTTCAGCACCACCTCACGAGCAACTGCTGCCTGAGCCATGGCTCGCTTCTCCCCCTCAGAGGTCGCCGCGACTTGGTTCAGCGCCGCCTGAACGGACACGTCAGAATGGAGCCAACCAGAGACCAACTCCATGCGACCAGCCGCCAGGAGGGGTTCGGCGCTCTGGAGATCTTCTCGTGGCCGGGCCATCTCAGAAAGGACCTGCTCCAGGACGTCAGGAGAAGCAGAGGAACCTGGGGTCAGCAACATGGCAGAAGAAGGAGGAAGAGGCGTCGTCATCACCATGCCCTGGGAGGCAGGAAGCTCCTAAGCCTCTTGGGCCTCAGCACCCAAGCCGGACGCTGGCACCTCCTGAGTCAATGGCGCTTCGGGGGCTGACTCCTCCCGAGGATGCTCCACCCAGCCTCGCGAGGATGATCGGGTTGGAGAAGCACGAGCACCGTCCCCACCCTTGCTCGTGGAGAGGGGCGCGGTCGCAGGAGGCGACCCGGACTCAAGCAGAACCACCTCGCTCTCCCTTCTCCTCTTCGCCGCAGGCGTCAGCCTGGTTACACAAACAAGGAAAAAAGAGTCGGAAACAAGCACCAACAGCAAGAACAAGGTAAGACGGGGATACTTACTGATCCGCCGCGACATAGTCCCTCCTCTTCGGGAGCTTGAAGCCGGAGAGCTTCGCAACCCGAGGCGCGGGCACGCCAGCTCCGGGAGCAGAAGCAGGAGCAGCAGGTGGGCCGGAAGCAGCTCCAGGCGGCGTCAGAGCAGAAGCAGCATCATGGGAGATCAACGCCGATCGGTCCCTCGTCAGGATGACGGGCGGCTCCCCCTTCTCCAGGCGGGCGTCAGCCTCGTCATCGTCAGGAAGGGTGTGGAGGATGTTAGCTTTGCTCAAGGGGGAAGTCTCCCCCTTCCCTTCAGGGGTCACCTCCAAGTCTTCCTCCTCCTCTTACTCCCCGCGGGACTCACCAGAAGACAGCTCCACCGGCGTCGGTGCCGTAGGGGCCCCGGTGGGCGCCGGCAGCACCAGTTTGCGCCCGTCAAAGGTCGGCCTGGAGGCCGCGACCAGCGCCCCGTCCTTGCGGCGGAACAAGGGAGTGAAGGCATTCAGTGGGTACTCCTGGTCGTCCCTGACCAGGAGGTGGAGAGCCACAACCAGCTCATCATCGGCCAAGGCTTTCGGGCTCAGGCGAACCTTGTCCTCTTCGTTCCCAAGCTCCCATAAGGGGCACGTACACGCCTGGAGTGGGGCTATGCGCAGCATCAGGAATTCCCTCAGGAGCATGGCCCCTGTCACCTTTGCCGCCTTCGCGTTTCCCGGCTTCAGGTCAGCGTTCATCTGCTCCAGCACCAACATCACCCGCTCGTCAGTGAGCTTCGCGCGAGACCACCCCTTGTCGGACTGGGGCATCTCCGTCGGCAGCATCAAGCGTGGGTGGGCGCACTTGGCGTCCATCATAGCCCACTTGCTCCTAAAGCCATCGGCCTTCTTCCCCGTCTTCGAGATGGAGTTGGCCTTGCCGGCCGCGATGAAATTGGCACACCCAGAGGTACGGCCATCGTTGATGCGGAGGAAGAAGAAGTGGCGCAGCAGAGCCATGGACGGCATCACACCGAGGTACGCCTCGCAGTAGTAGGCGAAGATCGACAAGAGAAGGATAGAGTTGGGATGAATATGCAGTGCCTGCAGTCCGTAGTGGTCAAGGACCTCGAAGAAGAAGTCAGAAAAGGGGGGAACCAGCCCCGCGACGATGCTGCTCGTAAAGAAGGGGAAGAAGGTGCTTCCCTCGGGCTCCGGCACGTCGGAGCCGGCCCGGAGCCCGGTGTTCCCCTTCTCGTTGCTTTCCCCCGCCGTCAGCAAGCGCATGACGGTGAGGTTCTTCTCCGAGACGTTGGGCACGTCGAGGGCTGGCTCATACCAAGTCGGCAACGAGGCGGGCTTGACCCTCCGGGGCGCCATTGGTCGCTGATGCGGGAAAGGATGGGAGTAGATCTGGAGATTTTGGAAGCAGGGAGCAAGAAGGGGATCTGGAGCAAGGCGAAAGGAAATAGTGAAGGCAAGCACAGTCTACGCCAGCCTTTTGACAGTCGGACAGTTACCGAGGCAACGTGGGGAAGCGGAGATGCTCACGTCCAATCAACCGCCACACGTCGACCAAGGCCGCACGCTATTGGGGCCCGCAGCGCTCCGCACTTGCCCCTTGGCTTCGCCTCGAAGCCAAGCCCGAGCGCGCCTTGGGCCCGGGGGCTACTGTCGGCATTCTGGGAATGGGGGTCCCCAGACTTGCCTGCCTGCGGCCCACAGCGTGGCTCTGCAAGCGGGCCCGTACGGCCCATCTTCACCAACAAGCATTCAAGACCCTCGCGAGGGGCCAAGCCTCGCGAGGCGGACGACACAAGACCTCCTTAGGAGCGGCCTCACCAGGCTGGCTCACAAAGGGCGGAGAGATCAAGGCCAGGCAAACCTCGCGAGGTTCCAATGACGTGAGCCATGACGATCGAGACCAGGCGGGTGCCAGACGGGCGCCAGCGCTCACAATGTCCTTGTTTCCTCTTTGGTGCTTAGGAGGCATGCGCAGACAAAGAGTGCCAACGCGTTAAGCAAAGGTTTCCATATTGGTGCAATGAGACCAAGACTAGCAGGACGGCAGGACGGAGGTCACCGTGGAGCCCAAGACGGCGTCACCACCAGAGCCTTTGGTAGGCGAAGACTGCTTTTGTCAGGATAACTTGTACTAGTTGTCCCCTTTCAAATTGGACGTTGTTGGCTCCCTTCCCGCTCAATATTTAGGGAGAGGACCAGGGCCTCTATAAATAGGATTAACCACCACCATAGGGAGGCAAAACATGAAGACCTAGATCCAACCCATCCACACAGTCACCTAGCACAAGAACACCTCATCTCAGGAGGTTGTTCTTCCCCTTGTACTCTTCATCATCATCCCAAGAGGCAATCCACCACACCACACTGGAGTAGGGTATTACACCGCAACGGTGGCCCGAACCAATATAAATCTTGTGTCCCGAGTTCATCGAGCTAGCCTTTGAGATCGCGAAGCGCTTGGGGGTGTGATCGGTGAGGGAGAGATCTTCGCACGCACCCCGGTGTTCAAACCTTAAGGGTTTTGTCGGAACCCAAAATTGGACAGTTTTGGCTGATTTGTGTCTTAAGGTGTTATTTTACTACGAACTCTAGGGTTGTTTGTGGCACTTATAGGAATAGCCCAACGGATTGATCGGAATGAATAACTTTGAGGTGGTTTCATACCCTACAATAATCACTTTGTTTGTTCTCCGCTATTAGTCACTTTGGAGTGGTCGCATTTTGAGGGATTGTTATATGATCCAATTATGTTATTATTGTTGATAGAATTTGCACTAGTGAAAGTATGAACCCTATGCCTTGTTTTAAAGCATTGCAATACCGTTTGTGCTCACTTTTATCATTAGTTACCTTGCTGTTTTTATATTTTCATATTACAAAAACATATATCTACCATCCATATTGCACTTATATCACCATCTCTTCGCCGAACTAGTGCACCTATACAATTTACCATTGTATTGGTTGTGTTGGGGACACAAGAGACTCTTTGCTATTTGGTTGCAGGGTTGTTTGAGAGAGACCATCTTCATCCTATGCCTCCCACGAATTGATAAACCTTAGGTCATCCACTTGACGGAAATTTGCTAATGTCCTACAAACCTCTGCACTTGGAGGCCCAACAACGTCTACAAGAAGAAGGTTGTGTAGTAGACATCACCGTACTCGATTGAGATGGCCTCGGGGCCCCAGCCTACATCGTCGATGTAGATCTTGCCGCAATGACTCTTGGTCATCTGGCCCATAGCATATCCCTTGATCCCTTCAAAGTTTCCTTGCAAAAACTCGAAACCACCATGCGCAGGCCCCACAGTGGGCGCCAACTATCGTGAAATTTTCATGGCAGATGTCCTAGCAGAAGGACTTGGTCGTGGAGCCATCGCAACTAGGTTAGCTTAAAGGGGTTAAACGGGACAAAGGGCACAGGAAGTTTATACCGGTTCGGCCCCTTGCGGTGAAGGTAAAGGCCTACTCCAGTTTGAGATGGTATTTCTTGGGTTCCGATTACCAGGGAGCGAATACGCTTGACCTAGTTCTTGATCTCTTGTTTCTTACCCTATAAGCCGCCGCCGGGTCGTCCCTTTATATACACAGGTTGACGCCCAGCGGCTCATGGAGTCCCGGCCGCCTCATACACAACGTGTCCAGCCCGGTGACTAACTACATATGCCTTACAACACAAGTCATACATATACGGCAGTTTACACATGTGGGATTTAAGTCGCCTTCGGGTTTCGGGCCTTCAGTAAGCCTGCTTCGTGAACCGCCATCTTCAGCATCTTCATGGGCCTTGCTTTTTATGAACCACCAGAGGTATGACCCAGCCCCTCCTGGGCGAGTCATACCCAATAGTTATATCCCCAACAGTTCTCATTGAACAACATATAGCTCTCCAGAGCATCTAATTAAACCATACATTGAAGCTATGTAAAACATTTCAATGCAACAACAAATGCGATCATAATCGCAACCAAGGTAACAATTGATCCAATGACATAATGATACCAAGCCTCAGTATGAATGGCATATTTTCTAATCTTTCTAATATTCAAGTGCATTGCATCCATCTTGATCTTGTGATCATCGACGACATCCGCAACATGCAATTCCAATATCATCTTCTCCTCCTCAATTTATTTTATTTTTTCCTTCAAGTAATTGTTTTCTTCTTCAACTAAATTTAACCTATCGACAATAGGGTCGGTTGGAATTTCCAGTTCACATACCTCCTAGATAAATAAAATCTATGTCACGTTGGTCGGCATAATTATCATAAACAATAAATGAACCAAATAGTTATAAAATATAATATATACCACATCCGAATCATAGACAGGACGAGGGCCGACAGGGGCGGATACCAAAACCGTCGCACTATATAATAACAAACAATAATAAAAGTAAGAAAATTAGACAAGTATCTATCTAATCATACAAGTAATAAATTTTTCTTTTACAAAGAAGATAAGAACAAGAGGCTCACCACGGTGGTGCCGGCGACGAGATCGGCGCGGGCGATCGATGGCGGTGAAGACAGGGACGGGACGTGACGGACCGCTAAACCTAGACAAATCTTGAGGAAAATGAAGCTTGGAGGTCGAGCTTGGAGAGGATAAAGCTTAAGTAGTGTGGCTCGGGCATTTCATCAAACATCGCATGTGCGTAGGAGGTGAGCTAGAGCACCACAAAGCTCTCCCCTCGCCGGCCAGAAAAAACAGAGCAGTGGAGTGCTCTGCTCGCGGGCGAGGGGTATATATAGCCACCTCATTGGTCCCGGTTCGTGGGTGGAACCGGGACTAAAGGCCACCCTTTGGTCCCGGTTCCAGCCATGAACCGGGACCAATGGATGTGGGCCAGGAGCGAGGCCCATTGTCCCCGGTCCGTGTCTGGAACTGGGACAAATGGGTCCAGACGAACCGGGACCAATGCCCCACGAGGCCCTGCCGTCCCCCTGGGCTCACGAACCGGGACGTATGCCCCATGGGTCCCAGTTCGTGACTGAACCGGGACTAATGGGCTGGCCAGGCCTAGACCAAAGCCCTGTTTTCTACTAGTGTATGTTGTCTACAACATGTATATGAAGCTTGATGAACTACCCAACGTGGTACAAACACAACAAAGAATATATTAAGACAAGCTAGAAATAAGGTCGAACCAGATGAAGAACCCATGGTAGGGTCTGATAATAAAAAAGCAGAGGCAGGTCAGTCATGGTAGCATAGGAACACGACAATGCATCATTGGAATTATGTGGACAATTGCTTTATATCATTGCAAATTGGAAATAAGATAAGATGAACATTTTAGCATAGGTGTACAGTTAAATTTAGAAGATATCTGAAAAAACATATTGGAGTGTCGAGAATGCAAGTACAAATTTGCCTAAAAAACATGATCTGTAATTACTTAACAAGTTGGCATTGAAAAACATTGGTCTGAGATGCTTATGTCATGTACCTGAATGGATGTAAGGACAGCAACATCATATGCTTGTCTACACTGGTTTTGTAGGATATCTAAGCATATGTAGAGAGAAAACAAGAACTTCATACATTTATAGAATCATAAGAAATGTAGACACTTACAATATGATCAAAAGGCTTTCATGTCTACCGAATCATCATGAACATTCATAGGTTCATTGACAGATGAGGAGCATCCGTGTAAATTTGATTCATTTGGTCGTTAAAGTGGAGAAACATGGGACTGTGAATCAACAATGGACAGAAAGCATCACCTTTCAAATACATTACACAAAAAAATGCTAAGATGCTTTGAAATTTTTATCATTAGGTCTTAAAACGATGGCAATTCATGCTTAGTTTGGCAGCAAAGTTTTTCAAAACCATAGTAATTCGAAACCTAAGCATTCACTCATGTTAGAAGGGAATAGAGGGATTGGTGGAATAAATGATTGTATTGCTTGAGCCTCGTGGGCATATTTATATATAGGAGTACAATGATAAACTTGGAGTACAAGACAAGGCAGGAACAAATCATAGTCTATCCTACACATCCTAGTAAACACTATACTCAACATCCCCCCCCCCCCGCGCGCAATCACAATGGTAGCAACATAGATGGTGAGACTGGAGATGAATCCGAAGGTAAGCCAACCGACCCCCCCACACACACACAGTTGTAACGGTCAGTGCATCGCCGAAGTTGTGGCTGCAGTGGAAACCGACGAGGTTCCTCAAGAAAGGCGGTAGCCCTTTGTGTCATTTTTCGATATAGACGAGAGCATAGGGTGGTGTAGCCGTGGTCAAGGTAGCCGTGTGAAGAATGTCGTGGTTGATGTCGAGTCGGGGTGGCCGGTGTTGAGGAAGTTGTCGTGGAGCCGCGGGCGCAAAGAGGCGCCGAGTTAGTCATGGGCGCAGTGGTGTCGAAGTAGTGGTGCACCAGGAAGAAGACAATGTTGACGAGGCGCTACGCCGGGTTTTCCAAACCCGGGGACACATCGTAGACGAAGGCACGCGTCGGTGTTGCCAGCACCGGGCATGCATTGACAAACAAGGACGAAGTTGACGAAGCATCGCGCCAGGCTTGCCAGGCCCGGGGACACGTCGTGGACGAAGGCACACATCGGTGTTGTCAGCACCGGACATGCGTAGACGAGGGACCTGCACGAGTTGTACGCCATGTCGAGGAGTCGGAGTGCCAGCAGAGAAAAAGACTCGACGACGTTTGTGGCACCAATCGGTATGGGGCCGATGTCACCAATGATGGTCGGAGTAGACGAAGTGGTCGGGGAAGATGGTGGCGATGCTAGCGACGGGCTAGTGCTGGCTGAAGACGAAGGCGGTGGGCGAGTGGCGGCGGCTAGGTTAGGAGCGCGGAGACGATGCCCGAAGTAGGTGAGGAATTAACCCGACAACATGATTAAGACCGGCGCGGACAGTGGTGTTCCTACGCCAAGGGAGGCAGCACGGTGCATACCACGGGAGTCGATGCGCGGTGAAGACGGAGTGGACCATGGACCGCGGCACTACGGCCCGAAGGGGCTACGTAGCAGCGGCGGGCAGGTCAGGGCGACGGCTCGCGGGTCGGGGCAGCCGCAAGGAGAACCATGGGGCGGTGGCACTGCAGCACGACAGGGCAACGCAGCGGCAGCCCGTTGCTCGATTGGTGTAGAGGCGCGCTGTACTCGGGACGGTCTTCAACGGACCTGCGGAGGCGCGCGCAACCGACGGGTCAGGTCAGTCGCGCGACGTACTTGAGGCGGATCGTGACGGCGGGCGGATGATCAATCCGATCGCGTGCGAGATCG
Organism: Triticum urartu; assembly: GCF_003073215.2. Lineage (NCBI taxonomy): Eukaryota > Viridiplantae > Streptophyta > Magnoliopsida > Poales > Poaceae > Triticum > Triticum urartu. The sequence goes on along the minus strand of NC_053028.1, from coordinate 524,277,748 downwards.
GAGACGCCGCTCGGTGGAGGCGGGGTAGCAGCTAGGGTTGGATCGGTTAGGCTGATACCATGTTAGAAGGGAATAGAGGGATTGGTGGAATAGTTGATTGTATTGCTTGAGCCTCGTGGGCATATATATAAGAGTAAATGATTAACTTGAAATACAAGACAAAGCAGGAAGAAATTCTAGTCTATCATATACTTTCTAATAAACATTATACTCAACACCGCAGACCTCTATTTGATCTTTTTCCGAATGCAGGGTATTTAGTACAGCTCGAGGATCAACTATAGGACATGTCCTTCTTCTTCATGGCAAAATGTGCTCTCTAAAAGTGTATCGTATTTGCATCCAAAACAGAGTGAAGTCAAAATAGAAGCTAATTTTGCTCCTGAACGGATGGCGGTCGCTGTGTGAAGCTAGAAGCCATGACGAGAAGTTGGAATCGTGAAGTTTTGAGAAGTTAGAGAGGTTCAGAACAGGGCCTAAGACCCCCTACCATCGGGTTCTTTATTCTTTAACAATATGAAAAAGAGAATCGCATCCAAATTTGCATTTCAACCTGCATTACCATCACAATGTCATACTGTAAAAAAAACACAAAAAAGGGTTCCTCTTTGCTCAACAATTAGGTAGCTAAGCACAGTCATATTACCATATGCTACTCTGTTATCCTTGCTAGCATAATCTTGCAGGTGATCTTTTTGAAATAACTAAATATATAGCCACGCATCGACAAAATTTACATTTCAACCTGCATTAGCATCGCAGTGTGATACTGTCAAAAACACACACACAAAAAAGCCACGGTTCCTCTTTGCCCTAGTTGACACTTAATTAGCTAGCTAACCACAAACTCATATTTACCATAGGAGTACTACTCAACTCTATAATTATAATGGACACCTCAGTTTTGACTGCCTGCACGTACCTGCGTGTAAAACGGCTGGCCATGCCTTGCATGTCAACTGCAGATTATAAGATTACCCTGGTTCCGTGATTACCTGCTGCTGCCGGCGGCTAATTAATCTAAGAAAATATAGTACAATATAGTGGCGTCGAGGAGGCAAGAAGTGGGAGATAGAAGCGAGAGCTGATTGATAATGGTGTCATCGTCCCAGCCGGTGGTTGCAGATCATAAGAAAAGTCGAACCTACACGCTCCGTCCGGACCGGCGCAAGGCATAAGTTGAAGGGATACGGGCTTAAAAGATGCTTGGGAGTCGTACCTTTTTTGAAGATATCACTTTTGAAGAATCTTTTTCATAATCCTTGTGTTGTCCAGAAAGAAATGATTGCTGTTGATGGTCTTTTTTTTTTCTTTCACCTAGGCATAGATTCATTTTTGTATGACTTTGTTTTTGCTAGCGTGATCCTCTGTGTATGTGTGTATTGATTGTGTGCATTCTAGTTGTGTAGAGGCTAGATGTGTTCTCGTTTTGTGTGTATCCCCTTGATGCTATATTATGATACAATAAAAGATGCCCTTTATTTAAAAGATGCAGACATGGCTAGGGACAAACAATGATTGAATGGTGAGTAGGAAGAAGATGGACTCACTATAAGGGCATTTATAACCAATCCTTTAAAAGGCCATAAGGGAGTAAAAATTCGGTTTTACTCTTTTACAGCGCACCTAACTGATCCCTTAAAAATTTCAGTGGAGTAAACATTTTACTCCACCTCCCTATTTCCTCTCAAATCTTCCTAAATTTACTCCATCCCGCCGCGACCGAGTAAAAGTGACGCATCTCCCTCTCGCACCTCCCATGCCGCACTGTCTCCCGCCGACGCAACCGCCACTGATGACCGCCAGGCCGGCCAGAATGGATAGACAGGGCCCTTCCCTCACCCTGATGGCCACCGGCGCCGGATGTTCACCGCCGGAAATCACTCACGCGCTTCTGTCGACGCCGAAGAAGAGTTGGGGTATGAAGTAGACACACCGTATCCAAGATCCTCCTCCAACCGCTCTAATGGTCTCTGGGGTGGCCACCGCCGCAACGACACGGTGTCCTCCTGCCGCACCTACCGGAGGCAAATGGGCTCGAAAGCCGACAACGGTGGCGTGGGCACTCGCCGAGGTGGCCGTGAAGAAGAAGATCAAGAAGGCCAAAGCGGCACCTCGTCCTAGGCCGACGCCTCGTGCTGCAACTCCGGCGGCCCCTACGGCGACTGCTCCGGCGTGAGCGGGCGGCCGCAGCCGACAACAAGAATCGCGGCCGCCAAGTGCTCGATGAAATACCAACAAGGTAAAAATAAAAACCTCACATCTTGTTGGTATCCGATAGTGATTGTTGGTGATCGGTAGTGATTGTTGACAGTGTTTGCTTTGATATTGTAGTGCGGAGATGAACACGGCTGAATTTCTGGCATCGTTGGAGTCCTTGACCGTGAGGATGGCAGTGTTGATGTTGGTGGTGGTGGCCGAGAGGATTGCGGTGTTGATGGTGGTGGTGATGATGGCCGAGAGGATGGTGAAGTTGATTTCTTCACCAACGACATTGTTGAGTGGTGGTGGCTGAGGGGGTGGTGGTGCATGACAAGCATTGGCTCAATCCATAACATATACATGCTATATTTGTGCTGATTTTGGATCAAACATTGTGTTTGAAGTGATGTATTTTGGGTGAACTTCCCATGTTTTACTTTGAAAAACGCGATGATGAAACTTTATGTTATGAAGGTTATGATATGCATGTCTTAATTTGAATGTTTTTAACATATGTATTATGTAGTGTTTGAAGTTGATGTGTCTAGGATACAAAATCTAGACAATTTTATTTTTACTCCATGGATCGGCTAGGTGCGGCCACCATTAGTGGAGCAAAATTTTACTACACTAATTTTTAAGGGATCGGTTAGAAATGCCCTAAACCAATATCCGCTTCAGGTGACAATTCAACTCGAGGGAGAAAAAATGTAAACGAACAGGACCTGAGTGTGCCGAACTACTCTTCTTGTTCCCCTGCTGCCACGAAAGAACCGGACGGTTGTGCATAGGCGGCGGAGATAGGTGCGTCGAGGGTGGCGGCCGCACGATTGGGTAGCAGACATAGGCGCGTTGAGGACGGGAGCGGCTGGGAGGCAGAGAGAAACGTGTCGAGGGCAGGGGTTGGGCGACTGGGCGGCGTAATTGTGGCTCCTGCAGATTTTAGGCGATCCATGATGGGAAAATCATTGGCTGAATTTCAGGAACAGGATCGCAGCAGCATCAGATCGTGGGGTACGTGTAATGATGCACACATTTTTTTTTTGAGAATCACGGGGGGAGGGGGGCTCCTCCACCTGAATATATTACTCAAAGGACTACCGAGGCAGTAAGTATAGCATTACATAGGCATGGTGCACCGTGCAAAACATCAAATCTAAGCCGTTAAATGGTGTGGCAGACCATCAAAATAACGTATACTCTTGGATTACATTAGGTAGGACTGACCTGAGGGTACTGATTGCAAGTTTGCTCTTTTAATAGTAGTGGAGATTAAATAAAAAGCGCTGTTTCGTCTAAAAGAAAAGACAATCTGCCGCAGAGAGCAGGTAGGAGCTAGCTCCCGGCATCTCGTGCCCTACGCGCGGGATAGGTGCACTCTGCGTGCGTGTGAACCGTTCGTCAGGGCGCTGACAATATTATTTTACCAGTGTGCAACAACGGCGTTCGCTGCAGATCCGTGATTCACGATGCTTTCACTATACGAAACTAAATACATGGCGAACTATCCCATAGAACTGGTGGAGTAGTCGGTAGCAGCCCGACGAGAGAATCTCCCCACCTGCTGCACCCGCACGCACACGATGAGACCGGCGACAAAGCCGAGCGGACAGATAGCGACGACCCGCGGCGGTTGGATGGTTGCATAGATCAGGGTAATGTCAACGTCATCGATCTGCCCTCCCATGGTGCTGCCCCTCCCCTTCACGACGCGCGCGCACGCATGTTCCATGCCTCCTGTCTCCCGCCGGCGAGGGCCTTCTCCCCCCTATATACCCTAGACCCCCCCCCCACTCACCTCGGTACGTAGCGCGAGCCACCGACCCACTGCCGTAGATGGAGGAGGCGGGGAGCGGCGGCCATCTCGTGCCTCTCCTCGACGTCCACGGCGTCGGGGGCGGCGGCGGCTTGGACGCGTCCCTCCTGCGCCGCCTCTACGTAGGCCACTTCCTCGCCAGATGGGGTGCACGGTACGTCCGCGGCGCGCGCGCCGTCGTCACTTGTTCAATTCCACCGCGCGCCCTTATTTGATCGCGTCCTCGTTCCAGTATGTGGGAGTTCTCGGTGGGGCTGTACATGATCCGCATCTGGCCGGGCTCGCTGCTCTTCGCGGCCGTCTACGGCGTCGTCGAGGCCTCCTCCGTCGTCGTCTTCGGCCCCATGGTCGGCACCCTCGTCGAGAGGCTCACATATCTTCAGGTTCGTCATCGTATTAGACTGTGTCTCCATGAAATTACCGTGTCGTCATGAAATTTCCCTGGAAAAATCATCTACTCCCAAAACCTGTTCTAGTGATTGTACATAAAGATTCGATGGGTATCCTTCTCTCCAGGGAGAACCCCCAATAGGAAAACTCCAAAATATTATCATGGGTGTAGTGGTGTTGTAGACATATATGTATGTCCCACCTCAACATCCAAATCCTATATTGTTGCCTCAACTACCTGTAATTCTTTTAACAGACAGCCTACTATTATGCACATCATCTTTATTAGACCAACCCATGTTAGTAGACATGCATGTGGTATGGAGAATTTACCGGTGTTAACGCTACACATTGATCGTTTGGATTTGGACCAAAGAGTGAAAAATATGAAGTGGAAAGCGCAAGGCATGCATAGAAATATTGGCTGGTGTATCCTTTATTCCCAAGTACATTGCTACGAGACTTTTTGGAGATGGGTTTAACAAACAGTTTTGCTAAAGCACATCTAGATATGCCATAAATATTGCACATCTAAGTCATATGTCATTGATCTTACATTGAGATTCGTGTGAATATTTTTTTTCTCTTATTTCCTTTTCTCTTTATGCTTGATTCACTCACTTAGATGTGCAATAACTAGAGCACATCTAGATGTGCCCTAGACACATCCACAAACAAAATAAAAGAGAATAGCATATATTAATTTGGTTTGAGATATTTTGAATTAGAAATTGATTTTAATTTATTGTCAAAATTTCTTAAACTATTAATCTGCTAACTTTACACAATTCTTGTTGGGGTTTAGTACAAAGATTCATATCTGCATGCCACTTGCCGTTTTCGCAACAGCGCCCGAGGAATCGTCTAGTTTTCTAAAAATCTTGAATTCCTAACAATGCTTACATATCTCTGAATCTTTGCCTAAATAACTCTTTTTCTGCCCGGCCGGGGGGGGGGGGGGGGGGGGGCGGGGGGGGGGCTAAATAACTTGTTTTAGCCAAAAGGATAAACATGCCAAACCTTTTTGGCTTCCCAATTGTGACCAATATAATCTAGATTCTAGAATATGGAAGAGAACAGTTCTTCCAGCCTATGCACCGAAGACTCTGAACAGGATAAATGGAAAAATGATGTAAGGCCTTTCCAAATTCTCTTTAAAAACAAAAATGAAACTGAAGTGTGTAACTTTCTCATCCAAATTGTGGCATAAAACCAAACACCCCGTAATACCATCAAACTGTAAACTATCATATTCATCACATATTAACTTTCCGTTGAATTACTCTGCATTTCCTGATTTAGTGACAAATTACTCCATATTTCTCTCATGTATTCCCTCCATTCCTAAATATAAGGTTTTTTAGAGATTTCAATACAGACTACATACAAAGCAAAATAAATGAATCTACACTCTAAAATATGTCTATATACATCCGTATGTAGTTCATATTGAAATCTCTAAAAGGTCTTATATTTAGAAATGGAGGGAGTACTAAAGTTTCCTCAAAGAATATGCTTGGCTGCCCTGCAGGTTTTGGGCCTATGGCTGCTGGTTCAAAGCTTATCCTTCATCATTGCTGGGGTTTCGGTAACTGGACTGCTTATCTACGATAACCTGAAAGATACAAGCTTCCCTGTCTTCTTAGCTCTAGTCGTGGTGACTAACGTGTCGGGCGCGCTCGCGGCGCTCTCAACTCTTGCCGGCACCATACTGATCGAGCGAGAATGGTATACAAATCAAACTTACAGCTCAACAAAGGAGCTGAGACAACATATATAACAGCACTAACCAACTATGGGACGATGCATGCAGGGTGGTGGTGATTTGCGGCGGGCATCCGCCGGCGGTACTGACGAAGACCAACTCGATGATCCGGAGGATCGACCTGAGCTGCAAGCTGCTGGCGCCGGTCCTCTCCGGGTTCATCATCAGCTTCGTCTCCACGCAGGCCTCCGCGGTGGCGCTTGCCCTGTGGAACATCGCCTCGGTGTGGCTGCAGTACTGGCTCTTCGTCTCCGTGTACAACGGCGTGCCCGCTCTCAGCGAGGACGTCCAGCTGAGGAGGGAGTCTACCGCAGCGCTGGTGGTGGCACCGGCCGACGAGGAGGTGCAGAGGTACGGCCAGGACGCGCCGGATTGGAAGGTGGGTGTCACGGAGCGGCTCTCGATCCTGCCCTGCTGGGAGTCATGGACTGTGTACATGAGGCAGGAGGTGATGCTGCCAGGGGTTGCTCTTGCCATCCTCTACTTCACTGTACTAAGGTAATCAAGGCACGAAAAATGTACACCGAGTCACCGAGGCACTGACCCTCTTGACTCTTGTGTGCATTCAGCAAGAATGTGGGATTTCACATGCAATTTTGTGTTGCCTTTGCAGCTTTGGTACGCTGATGACTGCAACTCTGGACTGGAAAGGCATCCCGGCGTACGTGATCAGTCTGGCACGGGGGTTCAGCGCCGTCGTCGGGATCGCGGCAACCTTGCTGTACCCGGTGGTGCACTCGTGGGTGTCCACGCTTCGTACAGGGCTCTGGTCCGTCTGGATGCAGGCACGTCGACCCGACCCATCATCCATTTTCAGAATACATACGTACCAACACACGCACTGCACTTTGGTGCACAATTGCTTGGATTATGAGGGGGTGTTTGATGGGTTTCTGCTGGTGACATGTGCAGTGGTGCTGCCTGCTGCTTTGCGTCGGCTCCATCTGGGTGAGCGACGGCGTGGCGTCGGCGTGGGTGCTCATGGCCGGCGTCGCGGTGTCCCGCCTCGGCCTCTGGATGTTCGACCTTGCGGTGATGCAGCTGATGCAGGACAGTGTCCCGGACTCGGACCGGTGCATCGTCGGAGGGGTCCAGAACTCGCTGCAGTCCATGTTCGACCTGCTCACCTACATCATGGGCATCATCGTCTCCGACCCCAAGGTGCGCCAACATATCGATCAACTCCTTTTCATTAGTGTATATACTAGTAATTGTTAACAAACGGCAAGATGAATTCGGATGATTACCATTTACAATCTACAATGTGTGCAACCATAACAGGATTTCAGCGAGCTGATCGTCCTGTCCTTCCTGCTGGTGACCTGCGCTGCCCTCATGTACACGCTGCACGTGTACCGCGTGCGGAAGCACCTGCTGCACATGGACAAGATCTTCGCCAAGATGGGCTGGTGTGCAACCTTGCAATAGTGGCCAGAGCATGCTGGCAATTAAGCTCATGGTTGATATCATCTTCTTCAGCCTTCCTTTCTTTCTGGGTGTATATAGTAGCAGGATAAGGAACTCCTTACCTGGTTCGCCCTGATAAGGAACAAGTGAGCTGCCAAATAATTGGCCCGGTGCTTGCTCGTGTAAATTAATCTTTGTTTTCATAGTTGATCTCATAAAACGCAACTCCCAGGCTCACAGCAATACGTGTTAGGAACTGTGAAAAATCCCCCAACAAAATTTCCGCTTAAGGATATTGACATTGCAACGGTTGCAAACACTCCCGTATAAAAGAAAACGGTTGCAAACACTGATATGAATACCCTCATCATAGACGGCTCGCAAAACTCATCTAGATGGCTTTGCTTTCCATACGTCAATTCTCTCGAAACAGGCTGAACCAATACAAAGTTATGAGGAAACTCTCAAACAAGCTGGTCGAAAGAAATATAAAACGACACCGGATGGATGACACAAGTGCCACAAACCCAACACCGAGGAATAAAAACGGGAGAGGCCACCTCTAACAAACTACTCCCTCCTTTTTCAAAATAGATGACCCAACTTTGTGCTAACTTAGTACAAAGTTGGGTCTTCTATTTTGGAACGGAGGGAGTACAACCAAGACTACGGAAGAAGACTGAACCCGCGCCACAAGAGAAACCACCGGACACCGAGGACCCAAACAGACTAAACCTTCTTCGAAACAATCCGTCTCACCGTAGAGACAGTCCCCTCGCTCCAGGCCATGGAGCACCGCTCCTGCCAGGAGACACCAAGGACCGAGGACACGGACCATAGGAACCCGTCTATAAAATAGGAGAGCAACGGCTCCAACCCACTATCGATACTAGGATGTGAGAAGCCAGGGAAGAGACAAACCCGACGACATAGGCCATCTGCCATCGAGTGGGACCAAGGTTTCGCGACGCCGCCCTCAAGAGGGTGCTGGCGCCAGACACCACCGCCGTCGAGCCCGAAGATGGACTAAGATTTTCACCTCGAAACCCTGGTACCGTCATGGAAGCGACACTCTTAGGTATCGGCGCTGTCGGCGCCGGATCATAGAGCTTTCGCTCGGACCCACACAAATGGCACACGCGGACTCAAGGATGCCGACCCACCACGCGAGGGGTGGTCGCGGCCACGCGCACTAGGCCTCTAGATCCAGACCAGGGAATTGCCACTGTTGAAGCCACAACGACACCAAGGACTCCATCGCCCCTCCCCTTGCTATCCACATAGCCAAGATGAGACATCGCCATCGCTGCCATGCTACCTGCCGCAAAGCCCACGTGTAGACTCACCATCCAGGACCGCGGCCCCGGCATCCAAGACAAACACACCACCGCCGCGTAGGTAACAAGGTCGTCGACGCACCGAGCTTGAGACGACCTACGGATAAGTGAAACCATCGCGCCGAAGCGCCACCACAATCAGGAGAGGTGATACTGAAGGAAATATGCCCTAGAGGCAATAATAAAGTTATTATTTATTTCCTTATATCATGATAAATGTTTATTATTCATGCTAGAATTGTATTAACCGGAAACATAATACATGTGTGAATACATAGACAAACAGAGTGTCACTAGTATGCCTCTACTTGACTAGCTCGTTAATCAAAGATTGTTATGTTTCCTAACCATGGACAAAGAGTTGTTATTTGATTAACGGGATCACATCATTAGTTGAATGATCTGATTGACATGACCCATTCCATTAGCTTAGCACCCGATCGTTTAGTATGTTGCTATTGCTTTCTTCATGACTTATACATGTTCCTATGACTATGAGATTATGCAACTCCCGTTTGCCAGAGGAACACTTTGTGTGCTACCAAACGTCACAACGTAACTGGGTGATTATAAAGGAGCTCTACAGGCGTCTCCAAAGGTACATGTTGGGTTGGCGTATTTCGAGATTAGGATTTGTCACTCCGATTGTCGGAGAGGTATCTCTGGGCCCTCTCGGTAATGCACATCACTGAAGCCTTGCAAACATTGCAACTAATGAGTTAGTTGCAGGATGATGTTTTACGGAACGAGTAAAGAGACTTGCCAGTAACGAGATTGAACTAGGTATTGAGATATCGACGATCGAATCTCGGGCAAGTAACATACCGATGACAAAGGGAACAACGTATGTTGTTATGTGGTCTGACCGATAAAGATCTTCGTAGAATATGTAGGAGCCAATATGGGCATCCAGGTCCCGCTATTGGTTATTGACCGGAGACGTGTCTCGGTCATGTCTACATTGTTCTCGAACCCGTAGGGTCCGCACGCTTAAGGTTTCGATGACAGTTATATTATGAGTTTATGAGTTTTGATGTACCGAAGGAGTTCGGAGTCCCGGATGAGATCGGGGACATGACGAGGAGTCTCGAAATGGTCGAGACGTAAAGATCGATATATTGGATGACTATATTCGGACATCGGAAAGGTTCCGAGTGATTCGGGTATTTTTCGGAGTACCGGGTAGTTACGGGAGAAGCAATGGGCCTTGATGGGCTTTAGTGGGAAGAGGAGAAAGGGCCAAGGGGCTGCTGCGCCCCCCTTCCCCACTGGTCCGAATTGGACTAGGGAAAAGGGGGCCGGCCACCTTTCCTTCTCCTCTACTTCCTTCTCCCTTCCTCCCCTCTTGGTGCACTCCTACTAGGACTTGGAGTCCTAGTAGGACTCCACATCCTGGCCGCACCAATTGCCTTGGTCGGCCTCCTCCTCCTCCATCCTTTATATACTGAGGCAAGGGGCACCCCATGAACACAAGTTGATCCACGTGATCATATTCTTAGCCGTGTGTGGTGCCCCCTTCCACCATAGTCCTTGAAATATTGTAGCGGTGCTTAGGCGAAGCCCTGCGACGATAGTACATCAAGATCATCACCATGCCGTCGTGCTGATAGAACTCTTCCTCGACACATTGCTGGATCGGAGTCCGGGGATCGTCATCGAGCTGAACGTGTGCTAGAACTCGGAGGTGCCGTAGTTTCGGTGCTTGATCAGTCGGGCCGTGGAGACGTATGACTATATCAACCAAGTTAACGCTTCCGTTGTCGATCTACAAGGGTACGTAGATCACACTCTCCCCCTCTCATTGCTATGCATCACCATGATCTTGCGTGAGCGTAGGAATTTTTTTGAAATTACTACGAAACCCAACAGTGGCATCCGAGCCTAGGTTTTATATGTTGATGTTATATGCACGAGTAGAACACAAGTGAGTTGTGAGCGATATAAGTCATACTGGTTACCAGCATGTTATACTTTGGTTCGGCGGTATTGTTGGACGAAGCGGCCCGGACCGACATTACGCGTACGCTTACGCGAGATCGGTTCTCCCGACGTGCTTTGCACATAGGTGGCTTGCGGGTGACAGTTTCTCCAACTTTAGTTGAACCGAGTGTGGCTACGCCCGGTCCTTGCGAAGGTTAAAACAGCACCAACTTGACAAACTATCGTTGTGGTTTTGATGCGTAGGTAAGATTGGTTCTTGCTTAAGCCCGTAGCAGCCACGTAAAACTTGCAACAACAAAGTAGAGGACGTCTAACTTGTTTTTGCAGGGCATGTTGTGATGTGATATGGTCAAGACATGATGCTAAATTTTATTGTATGAGATGATCATGTTTTGTAACCGAGTTATCGGCAACTGGCAGGAGCCATATGGTTGTCGCTTTATTGTATGCAATGCAATCGCGCTGTAATGCTTTACTTTATCACTAAGCGGTAGCGATAGTCGTGGAAGCATAAAATTGGCGAGACGACAACAATGCTACCATGGAGATCAAGGTGTCGCGCCGGTGATGATGGTGATCACGACGGTGCTTCGGAGATGGAGATCACAAGCACAAGATGATGATGGCCATATCATATCACTTATATTGATTGCATGTGATGTTTATCTTTTATGCATCTTATCTTGCTTTGATTGACGGTAGCATTATAAGATGATCTCTCACTAAATTATCAAGAAGTGTTCTCCCTGAGTATGCACCGTTGCGAAAGTTCTTCGTCCTGAGACACCACGTGATGATCGGGTGTGATAGGCTCTACGTTCAAATACAACGAGTGCAAAACAGTTGCACACGCAGAATACTCAGGTTATACTTGACGAGCCAAGCATATACAGATATGGCCTCGGAACACAGAGACCGAAAGGTCGAGCGTGAATCATATAGTAGATATGATCAACATAGTGATGTTCACCATTGAAACTACTCCATCTCACGTGATGATCGGACATGGTTTAGTTGATTTGGATCACGTAATCACTTAGAGGATTAGAGGGATGTCTATCTAAGTGGGAGCTCTTAAGTAATTAAATTGAACTTAAATTTATCATGAACTTAGTCCTGGTAGTATTTTGCAAATTATGTTATAGATCAATAGCTCGCGTTGTTGCTTCCCTGTGTTTATTTTGATATGTTCCTAGAGAAAATTGTGTTGAAAGATGTTAGTAGCAATGATGCGGATTGGATCCGTGATCTGAGGTTTATCCTCATTGCTGCACAGAAGAATTATGTCCTTGATGCACCGCTAGGTGACAGACCTATTGCAGGAGCAGATGCAGACGTTATGAACGTTTGGCTAGCTCAATATGATGACTACTTGATAGTTTAGTGCACCATGCTTAATGGCTTAGAATCGGGACTTCAAAGACGTTTTGAACGTCATGGAGCATATGAGATGTTCCAGGAGTTGAAGTTAATATTTCAAGCAAATACCCGAGTTGAGAGATATGAAGTCTCCAACAAGTTCTATAGCTAAAAGATGGAGGAGAATCGCTCAACTAGTGAGCATGTGCCCAGATTGTCTGAATACTACAATCGCTTGAATCAAGTGGGAGTTAATCTTCCAGATAAGATAGTGATTGACAGAATTCTCTAGTCACCATCACCAAGTTAGTAGAACTTCGTGATGAACTATGATATGCAAGGGATAACGAAAACGATTCCCAAGCTCTTCGTAATGCGGAAATTGACGAAGGTAGAAATCGAGAAAAACATCAAGTGTTGATGGTAGACAAGACCACTAGTTTCAAGAAAAGGGCAGAGGGAAGAAGGGGAACTTCAAGAAGAACAGCAAGCAAGTTGCTGCTCAAGTGAAGAAGCCCAAGTCTGGTCCTAAGCCTGAGACTAAGTGTTTCTACTGCAAAGGGACTAATCACTGGAAGCGGAACTACCCCAAGTGATTGGCAGATAAGAAGGATGGCAAAGTGAACATAAGTATATTTGATATACATGTTATTGATGTGTACTTTACTAGTGTTTATAGCAACCCCTCGGTATTTGATACTAGTCCAGTTGCTAAGATTAGTAACTCAAAACGGGAGTTGCAGAATAAACAGAGACTAGTTAAGGGTGAAGTGACGATGTGTGTTGGAAGTGGTTCCAAGATTGATATGATCATCATCGCACACTCCCTATACTTTCAGGATTAGTGTTAAACCTGAATAAGTGTTATTTGGTGTTTGTGTTAAGCATGAATATGATTTGATCATGTTTATTGTAATACGGTTATTCATTTAAGTAAGAGAATAAATTGTTGTTCTGTTTACATGAATAAAACCTTATATGGTTACACACCCAATGAAAATAGTTCGTTGGATCTCGATCGTAGTGATACACATAATCATAATATTGAAACCAAAAGATGCAAAGTTAATAATGATAGTGCAACTTATTTGTAGCACTGCCGTTTAGGTCATATTGGTGTAAAGCGCATGAAGAAACTCCATGCTGATGGGATTTTGGAATCACTTGATTATGAATCACTTGATGCTTGCGAACCATGCCTCATGGGCAAGATGACTAAGACTCCGTTCTCCGGAGCGAGCAACTGACTTATTGGAAATAATACATACTGATGTATGCGGTTCGATAAGTGTTAAGGCTCACGGCAAGTATTGTTATTTTCTAAACTTCACAGATGATTTGAGCAGATATGGGTATATCTACTTGATGAAACATAAGTCTGAAACATTTGAAAAGTTCAAAGAATTTCAGAGTGAAGTGGAAAATCATCGTGACAAGAAAATAAAGTTTCTACGATCTGATCGCGGAGACAAATATTTGAGTTACGAGTTTGGTCTTCAATTAAAACAATGTGGAATAGTTTCACAAACTCATGCCACATGGAACACCACAGCATAATGGTGTGTCCGAATGTCATAACCGTACTTTATTGGATATAGTCCAATCTATGATGTCCCTTACCGATCTACCACTATCGTTTTGGGGTTATGCATTAGAGACAGCTGCATTCACGTTAAATAGGGCACCATCTAAATCCGTTGAGACGACGCCATATGAACTATGGTTTGGCAAGAAACCTAAGCTGTCGTTTCTTAAAGTTTGGGACTGCGATGCTTATGTGAAAAAGTTTCAACATGATAAGCTCGAACCCAAATCGGAGAAGTAAATCTTCATAGGATATCCAAAGGAAACTATTGGATACACCTTCTATCACAGATCCGAAGGCAAGAGTTTTGTTGCTAAATTCAGAAACTTTCTAGAGAAGGAGTTTCTCTCGAAAGAAGTGAGTGGGAGGAAAGTAAAAAACTTGATAAGGTAATTGTACCTTCTCCCTTATTGGAAAGTAGTTCATCACAGAAATCTGTTCCTGTGACTACTACACCAATTAGTGAGGAAGCTAATGATGATGATCATGTAACTTCAGATCAAGTTACTACCGAATCTCGCAGGTAAACCAGAGTGAGATCCGCACCAGAGTGGTACTGTAATCCTGTTCTGGAAGTCATGTTACTAGACCATGACGAACTTGCGAACTATGAGGAAGCGATGATGAGCCCAGATTCCGCAAAATGGCTTGAGGCCATGAAATCTGAGATGGGATCCATGTATGAGAACAAAGTATGGACTTTGGTTGACTTGCCCGATGATCGGCAAGCAATTGAGAATAAATGGATCTTCAAGAGGAAGACGGACACTGATAGTAGTGTTACTATCTACAAAGCTAGAATTGTCGCAAAAGGTTTTCGACAAGTTCAAGGTGTTGACTACGATGAGAGTTTCTCACTCGTATCTATGCTTAAATCTGTCCGAATCATGTTAGCAATTGCCACATTTTATGAAATCTGGCAAATGGATAACAAAACTGCAATCCTTAATGGATTTCTTAAAGAAGAGTTGTATATGATGCAACCAGAAGTTTTTGTCAATCCTAAAGGTGTTAACAAAAAAATGCAAACTCCAGCGATCCATCTATGGACTGGTGTAAGCATCTCGGAGTTGGAATATACGCTTTGATAAGTTGACCAAAGCATATAGTTTTATACAGACTTGCGGTGAAGCCTGTATTTACAAGAAAGTGAGTGGGAGCACTGCAGCATTTCTGATAAGTATATGTGAATGACATATTGTTGATCGGAAATAATGTAGAATTATTCTGCAAAGCATAAAGGAGTGTTTGAAAGGAGTTTTTCAAAGAAAGACCTCGATGAAGTTGCTTACATATTGAGCATCAAGATCTATAGAGATAGATCAAGACGCTTGATAAGGTTTTTCAATAAATACATACCTTGACAAGATTCTGAAGTAGTTCAAAATAGAACAGACAAAGAAAGAGTTTCTTGCCTATGTTACAAGGTGTGAAATTGAGTAAGACTCAAAGCCCGACCACAGCAGAAGATAGAAAGAGAATGAATGTCATTCCCTATGCCTTGGTCATAGGTTCTATAAAGTATGCCATGCTGTGTACCAGATCTATTGTATACCCTACCACTGAGTTTGGCAAGGGAGTACAATAGTGATCTAGGAGTAGATCACTGGACAGCGGTCAAAATTATCCTTAGTGGAATAAGGATATGTTTCTCGATTATGGAAGTGAAAAAAGGTTCGTCGTAAAGGGTTACGCCGATGCAAGTTTTGACACTAATCTAGATGAATCTAAATCTCAATCTAGATACATATTAAAAGTGGGAGCAATTAGCTAGAGTAGCCCCGTGCAGAGCATTGTTGACATAAATATTTGCAAAAATACTTACGGATCTGAATATAGCAGACCCGGTGACTAAAATTATCTCACAAGCAAAACATGATCACACCTTAGTACTCTTTGGGTGTTAATCACATAGCGATGTGAACTAGATTGCTGACTCTAGTAAACCCTTTGGGTGTTGGTCACATATCGATGTGGACTATGGGTGTTAATCACATGGTGATGAGAACTATTGCTATTAAATCACATGGCGATGTGAACTAGATTATTGACTCTAGTGCAAGTGGGAGACTGAAGGAAATATGCCCTAGAGGCAATAATAAAGTTATTATTTATTTCCTTATATCATGATAAATGTTTATTATTCATGCTAGAATCGTATTAACAGGAAACATAATACATGTGTGAATACATAGACAAACAGAGTGTCACTAGTATGCCTCTACTTGACTAGCTCGTTAATCAAAGATGGTTATGTTTCCTAACCATGGACAAAGAGTTGTTATTTGATTAACGGGATCACATCATTAATTGAATGATCTGATTGACATGACCCATTCCATTAGCTTAGCACCCGATCGTTTAGTATGTTGCTATTGCTTTCTTCATGACTTATACATGTTCCTATGATTATGAGATTATGCAACTCCCGTTTGCCGGAGGAACACTTTGTGTGCTACCAAACGTCACAATGTAACTGGGTAATTATAAAGGAGCTCTACAGGCGTCTCCAAAGGTACATGTTGGGTTGGCGTATTTCGAGATTAGGATTTGTCACTCCGATTGTCGGAGAGGTATCTCTGGGCCCTCTCGGTAATGCACATCACTGAAGCCTTGCAAGCATTGCAACTAATGAGTTAGTTGCGGGATGATGTATTACGGAACGAGTAAAGAGACTTGCCGGTAACGAGATTGAACTAGGTATTGAGATACCGACGATCGAATCTCGGGCAAGTAACATACCGATGACAAAGGGAACAACGTATGTTGTTATGCGGTCTGACCGATAAAGATCTTCGTAGAATATGTAGGAGCCAATATGGGCATCCAGGTCCCGCTATTGGTTATTGACCGGAGACGTGTCTCGGTCATGTCTACATTGTTCTCGAACCCGTAGGGTCCGCACGCTTAAGGTTTCGATGACAGTTATATTATGAGTTTATGAGTTTTGATGTACCGAAGGAGTTCGGAGTTCCGGATGAGATCGGGGACATGACGAGGAGTCTCGAAATGGTCGAGACGTAAAGATCGATATATTGGACGACTATATTCGGACATCGGAAACGTTCCGAGTGATTCGGGTATTTTTCGGAGTACCAGGTAGTTACGGGAGAAGCAATGGGCCTTAATGGGCTTTAGTGGGAAGAGGAGAAAGGGCCAAGGGGCTGCTGCACCCCCCTTCCCCACTGGTACGAATTGGACTAGGGAAAAGGGGCCAGCCACCTTTCCTTCTCCTCTACTTCCTCCTCCCTTCCTCCCCTCTTGGTGGACTCCTACTAGGACTTGGAGTCCTAGTAGGACTCCACATCCTGGCCGCACCAATTGCCTTGGCCGTCCTCCTCCTCCTCCATCCTTTATATACTGAGGCAAGGGGCACCCCATGAACACAAGTTGATCCACGTGATAATATTCTTAGCCGTGTGCGGTGCCCCCTTCCACCATAGTCCTCGATAATATTGTAGCGGTGCTTAGGCGAAGCCCTGCGACGGTAGTACATCAAGATCGTCACCACGCCGTCGTGCTGACGGAACTCTTCCCCGACACTTTGCTGGATCGGAGTCCGGGGATCGTCATCGAGCTGAACATGTGCTAGAACTCGGAGGTGCCGTAGTTTCGGTGCTTGATCGGTCGGGCCGTGGAGACGTACGACTATATCAAATAAGTTAACGCTTCCGTTGTCGATCTAAAAGGGTACGTAGATCACACTCTCCCCCTCTCATTGCTATGCATCACCATGATCTTGCGTGAGCGTAGGAAATTTTTTGAAACTACTACGAAACCCAACGATACGTCTCCATCGTATCTACTTTTTCAAACACTTTTGACCTTGTTTTGGACTCCAACTTGCATGATTTGAATGGAACTAACCCGGACTGACGCCGTTTTCAGCAGAATTTCCATGGTGTTATTTTTTTCAGAAATACAAGTTCTCAGAATGACCTGAAACTTCACGGAGAATATTTTTGGAATATATAAAAAATACCGGCGAAAGAATCAACGTAAGGGGGCCCACACCCTGTCCACGAGGGTGGGGGGGCGCCCACCCCCCTGGGGCGCGCCCACCTGTCTCATGGGCCCCCTGATGCTCCACCGACCTCAACTCCAACTCTATATATTCATGTTCGGGGAGAAAAAATGGAGAGAAGGATTTATCACGTTTTACGATACGGAGCCGCCGCCAAGCCCTAATCTCTCTCGGGAGGGCTGATCTGGAGTCCGTTCGGGGCTCCAGAGAGGGGGATCCGTTGCCATCGTCATCATCAACCTTCCTCCATCACCAATTTCTTGATGCTCACCGTCATGCGTGAGTAATTCCATCATAGGCTTGCTGGACGGTGATGAGTTGGATGAGATTTATCATGTAATCTAGTTAGTTTTGTTAGGGTTTGATCCCTAGTATCCATTATGTTTTGAGATTGATGTTGATATGACTTTGCTATGCTTAATGCTTGTCACTAGGGCCCGAGTGCCATGATTTCAGATCTGAACCTATTATGTTTTCATGAATATATATGAGTTCTTGATCCTATTTTGTAAGTCAATAGTCACCTACTATGTGTTATGATCCGGTAACCCCGAAGTGACAATAATCGGGACCACTCCCGGTGATGACCGTAGTTTGAGGAGTTCATGTATTCACTAAGTGTTAATGCTTTGGTCCGGTACTCTATTAAAAGGATGCCTTAATATCCCTTACTTTCCAATAGGACCCCGCTACCATGGGAGGGTAGGACAAAAGATGTCATGCAAGTTCTTTTTCATAAGCACGTATGAGTATATTCGGAATACATGCCTACATTACATTGATGAACTAGAGCTAGTTATGTGTCACCCTATGTTATAACTATTGCACGAGGAATCGCATCCGACATAATTATCCATCACTGATCCAATGCCTACGAGCTTTTCACATATTGATCTTTGCTTAGTTACTTTTCCGTTGCCATTGTTACAATCACTACAAAACCAATACTATTACTTTTACCATCGTTACCATTACTTCCATATTACTTTGTTACTAAATACTTTGCTGCAGATATTAAGTCTTTCAGGTGCGGTTGAATTGACAACTCAATTGTTAATACTTGAGAATATTCTTTGGCTCCCCTTGTGTCAAATCAATGAATTTGGGTTGAATACTCTACCCTCGAAAATTGTTGCGATCCCCTATACTTGTGGGTTATCAAGACTATTTTCTGGCGCCGTTGCCGGGGAGCATAGCTCTATTCTTTGAGTCACTTGGGATTTATATCTGTTGATCACTATGAGGACCTTTAAAGATGAAAGAACCAAGATTTTTCCCTCAACCACGAGGGAAGGTAAGGAACTGCCATCTAGATCTGCACTTGATTCACCTTCTGTTTTGAGTAAACTTGCGACACATACTGCTGCTATTTATTTTGATATGTCGCATGTTATTGATGATGCCACTTCTGCTTTGCATGATATTTATGATGAAACTACTTTTGTGCTTGATAATACTGTGTCATTAGGTGAATTTCTTGATGAACAACTTGCTAGGGTTAGAGAGAATGAAATTATTGAAACTGATAATATTGATGAAAGTAATGATGAAGATTCTCCCCCTAGATATGAATTGTCTGTTGTGCCTGAGGGTTATGTTATGGATGAAGAAACTGCTAGAGACTTTTTAGCTTGCAATGATAGATATGATCTTGGGAAACTGTTAGCTAAGCTGAAAAAAAGTCTTTGAATGCTAGAATGAAATATGACCCTGCTTTTTCTACTTCACCTATGTGTATTTCCGATAAGGATTATGATTTCTCTGTCGATCCTTAGTTAATTACTTTGGTTGAATTTGATCCTTTTTATGGCTATGAATCTAAAACTATTGTGGCACATCTTACTAAATTAAATGATATAGACACCTTGTTCACTAATGATGAGAAAACTCGCTATTACTTTATCCTTAAGTTGTTTCCGTTCTCATTAAAGGGTGATGCTAAAACAAGGTTGTGTGCGTAGTCCCCAGGATATGATTTATTACTTCTCTGCTAAATATTTCCCCACTCATGAGAAACAAGCTACTTTAAGGGAAATATATAATTTTGTGCAAATTTAAGAAGAGAGTCTCCCACAAGCTTGGGGGAGGCTTCTCCGATTACTTAATGCTTTGCCTGATCATCCTCTCAAGAAAAATGAAATACTTGATGTTGGGGATATAGCTATCAGTTATGACCCGCCCAGGAGGGGCCGGGTCAGCCCCAATGGCGGGTTACACAAGAACCCAATAAACATTCAAGATGATAGTTTATTAAATCTTATAGAAGGCCCAAAGGCCTGAAGGCGGCTTAAGGCCTGGTATTATAAACCGCCGTATGTAAGGAAAAACTTGTAAGGAAAGGCATGTAAAGGAAGTCACCGAGCGGGACACGATTATGAGCCGGCCGGGACTCTGTAGGCCACCAGGCGTCAACCCGTGTATATAAGGGGACGACCCGGTGGCGGCTTAGGGCAAGAAACAAGAGATCGATAACCAAGCCGGCGAGTTAAGCCTCTTGGTGATCGAAACCCCAAGCAATACCAAGACAACTAGACGTAGGCTTTTACCTTCATCGTAAGGGGCCGAACTAGTATAAAACCTCTCGTGTCCTTTGTCCTGATTAACCCCTTTAAGCTTCCTAGTTGTGATGGCCCTACGACTAAGTCCTTTCTCTAGGACAACTGGCGTGACAATTCCACGACAGTTGGCGCCCACCATGGGGTCAACACACGGTGGATTTGAGTTCTTGAAGGGCAACTTCGAAAGGCTCAAGGGATACGCTGTGGGCCGGATGACCAAGAGTCATCGCGGCAAGCTCTACATCAACGACGAAGGCTGGGCCCCGAGGCCGGCTCAATTGAGTACGGGTACCGGGTCCCCTTCGGCGGAATTCATGTCTTCATCGGCCGGATCGGCGAGTCAGGCCCTGAGCCAGACGTCCACACCAACCTCATCGAAACGGCTCAGCGCGCAAGGACCACCCGTGTTCAATCTGTCGTGAAGCATGCCTTTGTAGGCTGCGTCCACGACGTTGAATACTCTGAAGGATCGGTGGAGGGAGGTGAGATGACCGTCTGTTCTGACACTACATCATCAACGGGCGAGATGGACTCTTTGTACCAGCTGCAGGACGGCATGCTCGGGGGCTGTTCTGATGGCAGCAGTATTCCGATCCCTCTTGAGCCGCCGAATTGGGCCGGAGTCTTCATGGCAGGGACACAACCCGAGCAGAACTCTATAGCAGCGGCAGCAACAGCTACCAGGTCGGCTGCACCCGGGTCAGGAGACCCCGCGCGCCCCCAAGCTCAGATTCTAATGGACCTCATGGATAAACTGATGACTTTGTTGACCGCCGTGGTAGAGCCGGCGGATAAAGCCCAGCATGACGCAGAGGTGGCACGCGTACGTGAAGAGATGGTGCAAGCTAGGGAAAATCTAGCCGCAGAGGATGTCAGGATGGCAGCAGAGCGGGTGGCTTTGGACGTTCGTGCTCAACAGCTTCAAGCGGAGACCTTCCGGCTCTCGGTGGATCTTAACGCGTCAAACGAGATCATGAGGCGGAGGCATCAGAAAACTCAGTCACGTCTACCTCTGACGCTTGATCCTAGGAACCTATTCCATACACCCGGAGCTAGGGGAAGCAACCCGCCGGAGGCAAACCGGATCACGACACCCGGCGCACCGGTTCAGCCGCGTGCCATGGAACCACCTCGTATAATTACCGCTCCACCTCATTACGTGCCAACACCGCCGGGTCACTTCTCCAACCCCCTGGAAAACCTCATCAGAGCGTCGGCTCGTTTGGCGGCTCTCCCGATGGAAGGCGACTCACCGGCGGCGGTTGAAACACGGAGGGTAAGAGAACTTCTTCAAACAGCTTTGGCATAGCAGGATGCGTACTCCTACAGTCGAGACAAGATCCATTCAACTCCTCTCCCAAGCCGAAGCCTGAGCTACAGTAGGCATATGGAATCCGCAGACATGTCAAGCAATGCTCAACGCCACAACCAGCCACACATGCATGAGCCGGTGCGAGCTGGAGCCCTTAACTTGGCGGATCAGGAGAGGATTCGACAAGAGGCGGAACGAGCAGTTCAAATGGCAGAAGATCGGGCGGTTCATCAAACTTTTCCGGGGCTTATCCAGCAACCTCGGTCGAGGCAGCTGTGGCCACAAGAACTAGAGGCGTCCCTTGCTTGGTGCCGTCCATACGTAATGAGAGTCTGCCGAAGGACTTTAAGGGGCCTCGTAAGGTGCCTAATTACACGGCTGACTTACAGCCCGGGGCTTGGATTGAGAGTTATGAGATGGCTATGGAGTTGTTGGAGGTCAGCGACGGAGCAATGGCCAAGTATTTCACTATGATGTTGGATGGAACAGCTCGTACTTGGTTGAAGGGGTTGTCGCCTAATTCTATCGGCTCACGGGTGGAGTTAAAGGCCCGGTTCATCCAGAACTTCAAAGACACGTCTAAGCAGCCTATGTCGATTGTGGACCTAACTAATTGTAAGCAAGAGGACGGTGAGTCTACAACCCATTGGGTGCGCCGGGTCAAGGAGATAATACATTCGTCTGATAAGATGGATGCCGGCTCAGCAGTTTTGATGTTGGAGAAAAATTGCCATTTTGAACCTCTGAAGCAGATGTTGGGGCGGCTCAAGTGTGATTGTAATGACATGGGCCAGTTGATGGCGGCTCTCGTCAAGTATGCTGATTCTGATAGTACCAAAGACCCGGTGTCTGACGAAGAAAAGACAGCGAAGGGAAAGAAGAACGGGAATGGCAAGGGTCACCAGCATAACCCGGCAAATCAAGGAGGTAATAAACGCAAGGCTGATGAGTTTGTTGCTAACACCAATGCATAGGGCGGAAATCGACGGTGCAAGGGCAGACAACCCCCTCAGTCGGGCGGGTCAGGTCCCACCCTTGAGCAACTATTGAATGAACCTTGTCCAAGGCACGGCACCCGGGAGAAGCCAGCCAACCACCCATGGAAAGATTGTACGATCATGAAGGCGTTTAAAAATTCAAACGTGTTTGATGGAGGTCACGGCCCAGGTGGCGGTTCAGGTGGAGGCAGTTTCCAAGGCCCGGGCGCCGGTTCAGGTGGAGGAGGATTTCACGGTCAGGGCCATCCTGGTAACCAAGGAGGATATAATCCAGAACCCGGCCAAGGTCATCAGCAGCAACAGTCCGGATATCAGAGCAACCCAAAACAACTAAATAGAGGGCAATACCATGTATTCACCACTAGTTTATGTAAGAGGGACCAGAAGCTTCACAAGAGGGCCGTCAATGCCGTTGCGCCGGCGATTCCATGTTACTTACGTTGGTCAGAGCAGCCTATTGTGTGGAGCAGAGAGGATCACCCACCCCGGGTCGATAATCCGGGTCACTTGGCTTTGGTAGTGGCGCCTCAGGTTGGTGGATACAAATTCACTAAGGTACTCATGGATGGAGGTAGCAGCATCAACATCCTCTACTATGAGACGTTCCACCGGATGGGATTGACTAATAAGAGTCTTAAACAATCCAACACTGTTTTTCATGGTGTGGTTCCTGGCAAGTCGGCGTACCCAGTGGGTAAGATAGAACTGGAAGTAGCCTTTGGGGATGAGTATGATTCCAGAGTAGAAAAATTAACCTTTGAGGTGGTAAAGATCAAAAGCCCATATCATGCTCTGTTTGGAAGGCCGGCTTATGCCAAGTTCATGGCTCGACCGTGTTATGTATATTTGCAGCTCAAGATGCCGGGCTATAAGGGCACCATCACAGTACATGGGAGCCAGAAAATAGCTTTGGAGTGTGAAGAAGGTGATGCTGCCTATGATGAATCTATTTGTGCAACAGAAGAGTTAAAGTTTTACAAGGATCATGTTGACCCGGCAGACATGACGTCATTAAAGAAACCAACAACAGAGCATGAGCCGGTGTTGAAATTCAATCAGCTGATGACACCAAGATGGTTGACTTTGTGCCTGGCGAATCATCCAAGCAGTTCATCATCAGTGCAAACTTGGATCCAAAATAGGAAAGCGCGCTCATCGAGTTCATTCGTGAGAACCGGGACATCTTTGCATGGAAACCTTCAGACATGTCGGGTGTCCCGAGGGAACTCCCTGAGCACACTCTCAATATTGATCCAAAGTTTAAACCTGTCAGACAGTTTCTCCGACGGTTCAATGAAGAAAGGCGCAAGGCCATTGGAGAAGAGGTGGCCCGGCTCTTGGCGGCCGGGTTCATCATAGAAGTCTTTCACCCAGAGTGGTTAGCCAACCCGGTGCTTGTACTAAAAAAGAATGGCACCTGGCGTATGTGTGTGGATTACACTGATCTGAACAAGGCTTGTCCGGCTGATCCTTTTTCCCTCCCCTGTATTGATCAGATCATCGATGCTACGGCGGGTTGTGCACGTTTGAGTTTCTTGGATGCTTTCTCAGGTTATCATCAGATTAAGATGGCGGTCAAAGATCGGGAGAAGACAGCTTTTATCACTCCTTTTGGAGCTTTCTGCTATGTGTCTATGCCTTTTGGGCTTAAGAGTGCCCAGGCAACTTACCAACGGTGTGTACAGAACTGTCTACATGATCAGATTGGGTGTAATGTTCATGCTTATGTGGATGATATAGTGGTAAAATCCAGGAAAGAGGAAACATTGGTCGCAGACTTGAAAGAGACCTTCGATAATCTCCGGGTCTACAAAATGATGCTTAACCCAGCCAAGTGTGTTTTTGGAGTCCCAGCCGGCAAGCTCTTGGGTTTTTTGGTGTCCAACCGAGGTATTGAAGCTAACCCGGAGAAAATCAAGGCAATTACATCCCTGGCCAAACCAACATGCATCAACGATGTTCAACGACTGGCAGGTCATGTTGCTGCTTTGAGCCGGTTCATAAGCCGGTTAGGGGAGAAGGCAATGCCTTTGTATCAGATGATGAAGAAAACAGATGATTTTGTTTGGAGTGATGCTGCAAACTCTGCTTTTGAAGATCTGAAGACACAGCTTGTTGAGCCACCGGTCCTGACTGCTCCAGTTGAGAAAGAGCCGTTGTTGTTATACGTGGCCGCCAACTCACGCGCTGTTAGTGTGGCTATTGTGGTGGAGCGCAAGGAGGCTGGAAGGAACATCCGGTTCAACGGCCGGTTTACTACGTCAGTGAGGTGTTAATTGAATCCAAGCAACAATATCCACATTGGTAGAAGCTCGTGTATGGGGTGTTCATGGCAAGCCGGAAGCTTAAACATTATTTTCAGGGTCATCCAATCACTGTGGTTAGCTCTGCTCCTTTGGGAGACATCATTCAAAACAGAGAAGCCACTGGACGAGTCACCAAGTGGGCCATTGAGCTTGGGTCTCATGGGTTGAAGTATGTACCACGTACTGTGATCAAATCTCAAGCACTAGTTGACTTCATTAATGACTGGACAGAGATGCAGATGCCAGAAGAGAAACCAGACAACACGTATTGGACTATTCATTTTGATGGGTCTAGACAGTTGGAAGGCTCGGGGGCTGGAGTTGTTTTAACCTCTCCTCGAGGTGACAAATTTTTTTATGTGTTACGGCTGATGTTTCCTTGCACTAACGATGCAGAAGAGTATGAAGCCTTGCTCCATGGTCTTCGAGTGGCAAAAGAGGTGAGTTTGAGCCGGGTCAGATGTCTTGGCGACTCAGATTTAGTGGCTCAACAGGTATCAGCCAAGTGGGATTCCAAGGATCCTCTCATGGCGGCTTATCGCCGGGAGGTTGATGCTGTTGCAGGGCATTTTAAAGGTTATCAGGTGGAGCACATTGACTGTAGGAAGAACGAAGCGGCTGATGCTTTAAGCTAGTTGGGGTCTCAACGTAAGCCGGTACCACCTAACACCTTTTTGGATGTTTTGCATAACCCGTCTGTCAAGTTGCCCATAGAAGAAGATTTAGTTGTTCCTGACCCAAAGGCGCAGTTGGTGGCAGCTCTTCATGTCATCCCAGATTGGACAGTGTCGTTCTTGGCTTACATGACCCAGGGAGAGTTGCCAGCGGATGAGACCCTGGCTTGACAGATAACCCGGCGGTCTAAGTCAATGACGATTTCTGATGGAGAACTATACCATCGCAGCGTCTCTGGAGCATTTCAACAGTGTGTTTCCCCTGAAGAAGGCCAAGAAATACTTCGTGAGATCCATGAAGGCGGTTGTGGTCATCACGCCGGGTCAAAATCTCTGGTGGCCAAAGCTTTTCGTCACGGTTTTTACTGGTTGATGGCTCACGCTGATGCAGAGGATTTGGTCAGCAGATGTGATGGATGTCAAAAATTTGCACGACGAGCACATGTTCCGGCTCAAGAGCTCCAGATGATTCCAATCACCTGGCCGTTTGCGGTCTGGGGCCTTGACATGGTGGGGCCTTTCAAAAGGTCTAAGGATAAAAAGACACATCTTTTAGTGGCAGTTGATAAATTCACAAAGTGGGTTGAGGCAGAACCGGTGAGTAAGTGTGTTGCGGCCACGGCAGTTCAGTTCATGAAAAAGGTGATCTTCCGCTTTGGTTTTCCACACAACATTATCACTGACAATGGCACTAATCTATCCCAAGGCGCTATGGAGGAGTTTTGTCAACGTGAGCATATCCGGCTTGATGTTTCTTCTGTAGCTCATCCTCAATCCAATGGTCAAGCTGAGAGAGCAAATCAGGAAATTTTAAAAGGTCTCAAACCCCGGCTTATGGTTCCCTTACAGCGAACGCCGGGTTTTTGGGTAGAGGAATTACCCTCGGTGTTGTGGAGTATCAATACCACACCTAACAGGTCTACAGGTTACACACCTTTCTTCATGGTGTATGGAGCAGAAGCAGTGTTGCCTAGTGACATCCGTCATGACTCGCCCCGTGTGGCAGCTTATGTTGAAGCTAATAATGACAAGCCAGACAGGATGCACTCGACTTGTTATATGAAGAAAGAGACTTAGCAGCGGCTCGATCAGCAATTTATCAACAGGATCTGCGCCGTTATCACAGCCGTCGGGTTAAGTCCAGGACTTTTCAGGAAGGCGGCCTGGTGCTCCGGCTCATCCAGGATCTGTCAGATGCACACAAGTTATCCCCACCTTGGGAAGGACCCTTTGTGGTCAACAAGAACTTAAACAACGAGTCGTATTACCTCATTGACGTTCGAGAGCACAAAGACTCACGTAAGTCGGAGGAGGAGACCCACCGGCCGTGGAACATTGCTCAACTTCGGCCATACTACACATGAGCCACCAGCTCTCATCATGTACATACTTTAACATTGCATATACCATGATAAGCAATAAAGTAAGACCATCGGTCTCTTTTCTTTTTAAAGATTATGCATCTTTGTTATTTCTTATTTTCAAATAACTATTAAGGAGCTGATCATATTTGAATCAAGTCTAACCTTTTTTGGTCCAGCTTATGATCGTATTCGAATCTAGCTGCAATATCATGGTCACTTGGGGGCTTCCTGTTCAAACATAGGTCGTATTCGAACCAAAGAGAACATAGCTGTCATAACCCTCTTGATCGGCTCAAGGCCAAACTCACTTGGGGGCTTCTTGATCGTATCCGAATCATAGCTTAACCCCTTTTGGGTCCGACTTGGATCGTATTCGAATCAGGGTCATTAAAAACCTCTCAAGGTCATTTGGGGGCTTCCTATTCAAACATAGGTCGTATTCGAACCAAAGAGAACATAGCTGTCGGTACCCTCTTGATCGGCGCAACGCCAAAGCCACTGGGGGCTATATGGTCGTATTCGAACCTTAGCTTAACCCCTTTGGTCCGGTTTACTGATCGTATTCGAATCAGAAGCTACCAACCTTTAAATATAAGGTTAAATCGTACTTGTTACCTGTTATTTGCCTTTTAGTTTTTGTTGTCTCGATTCCACAAATAATTAGCATGATCTTCTTCGTCGGCTTGTTTATTTGACAACAAGGCCACCAAGGTATGATGATCATTAAGTATTCAGAGGCATTGACTTCTCAGAAAGATTGAGTTATCAACTTCATTACCCGGGTTATTCAAGCCAGTGGTCTAAGGATCAAAGGTACAAGTATGGCTATTATTTATACGCAATTGCCTGCTGCATTAACCAAAGGGTTAGTTTCAGCCCTTGTCCTTTATTTATATCGGCTTCTGTTTTCTATTATGGTAAACATATTGGCTATAAGCCAGGTGTTTTAACCCGTTCGGTTCTAAGCCGCCAAACCAGTCTTTTCTCTTGTATCTACAGGAACAGAGTCAAAGTGTTGCAGAAACAATCATCAAATATGATGCATATGTTGCCATCGGGAAATACGGAGTCACACACAGTGTTTTATGCACAATGGCATAGGCAAGGCATTCAGTGTTTTCACAGCTAAACTATTACAAGGCTTTTTATAAGCCAATGAAGATGGTTATTACTCCTCCCTTGGCTGGAAGTTGGGTTTTGACCAGTCAAAACCATTCACGGCGACAAATTCGGCTTCTTCGTCGATCAGGCCGGCCGGGTCAACTTCCGGGGCAAATGTATTCTCTCTTACAGGCGGGATCAAATCTGACACCTTGTACGAGGGAGTCGCCATCTTCTTATTTTCAACATTAAAACCCAGCTGGTATTTGTCGATGTTGGTGTCATCTCCAAGGGTAGTTGCCTGAGGTCGGACTCCGCGCACGCAAGCCATGAAGTCATCCTGCTCAAAGGGAGATCCATCTTCCTTCACGGTGGGATAGCCTCTGGCCACGTCCGCCGGGTCTAGGTCTGGCACCCAAGCCTTGGAGCGGCTCAGGGCAGTCAAAGCTCCGGCTCGCGCACAGGAGCGCTTCACTTCTTGAAATCTGGCGGGCAGGATTGATAGTTTCTTCAAGACGTCGCTGAGCCGGTTGGGTCCTTGATTGGCAGGAGAGATGGCGGCAAGTGCCCGTTGTGCGCTAATATACAGTTGTTCTACTAAAGTATACACTGCCTTCAGTTTAATCAAAGGATCTTGGCTCAGGTTCTTGCTTCGTGGGCCTGCACATATTTTATACACAAAGTCAGCTGGCGGCTTATATTCCGGATCAGCAAAAAGTACACAAGATTAAAGATAGACTGTTTACCAAAGATGGCGGCCACCATTTGAGACACCCGGCCCTTTAAACCGTTCAGCTCTGTTGAAACCTCTTCAAGGGCTGCTTCGGCCTTCTCGGCGCGTTGCGTCAGAAGTGTTTTTTCATCTGTCCAGGTTTTCTTCTTGATGCTGAAGCTGGTCTTTAAATTTTTCGTCTCAGAGAGACTTATTTGCAGTTTGGAGTTAGGAGATTTGATTTCTACCTCCTGACTCGCTAGCCGGGTCTTCGCGTCAGTCAATTGCGAGTTCAGTTCAGATAAGGCATTCTGCAAAAAACATACTCAGATGAGTCAAGATTTCGCTTAAAAGTTCAACAATCAAGATTCAAGTCTCAAGTACTTTACAAAAAACCACTTGACACTTGGGGGCTAATGTGTGCCAAAACAATTTTTATGACTCTAAAGACATATTTTAAGTCTCAAGTACTTTACAAAGTAACAGCACTTGGCACTTGGGGGCTAATGTATGCAATTCAGCAAGTTTCTCAAGGTTAAGCCGGAGTATTAAGTTCTTTGAATACGGTACAAATCAATTTAAAAGTACCGGATCATTTATGATCAAAAGGAACCGACCCTTGGGGACTACAGGTGAAGCTTTGTTCTATTTTGTTGAATTCAAGAAAAGTTTCAAAGGTAACAGTCTTGGCCTATATTATAAAGTCTACAGATCATTTTGGTTCTCTCATAATCTGAAGACTTGGGGGCTGGAGGAATATAGATAAGCTAGAAGAACATACCTCGTATTTCAACTGCAACTATTTGACCATTTCGATCTCAGAATCACGACTGGAGTGCACATGGCTGAGATAGCCGGATAAAATATCATTGGCATTTAGATGATCATAATTTGCAATGTCAAAGCGCACTTTCTGCCTCTCCAATGCCTCTTGTTTCGCCGTGTGGCGAGCCAGCACAGTTGGATTCCCCGGCTCAATAAAACGGCTCCCCGTGATCTGAACATCTTGTGCAGACGGTGATGGCGGGTTGGCTGAGCTTGATGGTCCAGTTGCGGAAGGGTTCACAGTGGTCTCATCAAACGACGGCTCAGGAGGATTTGATTCTGCATCGACAGGTGGGTCTTCTGGAGCGTCAGTTAATGGAGGAGAAGGTGGCCTGGCAGGGTCAGATGCAAGGATTGGCGGGTCTTCCGCCGGTTTAGCTGCCTTTGCCTTCTTGGACTTATCTTGGCCACTAAGAGAGATGTTGGAGGACTGTCAGTACAAAGATACAATTTGAACAAACCGGAAAAAAGGAGGATGTTTCATTACCCAGGGGCAGTCTTGAAGCCCGGAAATTGAGTCTACGATGAGTCGCCAGAAGAGCGAGACACCTCCTAAAAAGATAAAATAAAGTTAAAATAATGCAAGGGAAAGGATTCATTAAACAAAGTTAAGGACAAAAGAAGTAAACCTCATTCCGGCGCTTCTGAGGAGGTTGTTGAAGAACAACAGCCGGTTCGTCTTCAGTCTGGGCTTGACGGCGGCTCTCATGTTGCTACTTTTTCAAAATAAAGTTGGGATCCAAGTGAGCTAAAGGGTTAGAAAACCTTACTTTACGGATCACTCGTCGAATTTTTTGTCTTCACAAGGGCTCCAAGTCAGAGGAAATGATAGTTACCTCTTCTTCCACGGTCTGACTTGCCCCAGTGTCATCCTGGTAATAATCAGTGTTAATAAGATTGTTAAAAAATTGGCCAAGGGAGTCAAGGGCTACCTCCGACTCAAAAGAATCGTCAAGCTTCATCCAGTCTTCGGCAGTGTTCTTCTTCGTCTTTTTTGACCTCCGGGTCATTTTCTTGGCGTTTATGGCTGCGGCTCTCGCTTTCTTGGTAGCCTCGTGGTCATATTTAACTTTCTAGAAGTCAGAGTTGGCCTGCAGACAGGTAAAAACACGATGAAAAGGTCAGGCAAGTATTAAACAATACGGCTGGGAAAAATGCAAAGGAGAAGAGATCAGAATATCCTTACTTATGGCACCGGGTTAAGCTTGCAGAAGGGGTTTAACCCTACAATACTGCAATCTTCATATTTCTCGTTCACCAGAAGGGTTGACATTGAAACAATATCTTCTTCTGTTAACTGAGCGGGGCTGTGATGAAGAGAGTCATCCGGGCCTCCACCATACTCATATATCAGCTTTGACCGACGGCTTAGAGGGATGACCCGCCATGAGATCCAGCAGCGGGTTAGATCAACTCCAGTTAACCCGTTCCCTAACAGATCATTAATCCTTTTGATGGACGGTATCAGCTTTCTGCGTTCAGCGGCAGTGAGCTTGCCAGGGAGCGCGAACTTGGAGTCAAGACGTTCGGGGCGACAACCCGGCAGTGGCCTCTCGTTTGCCGGTGAAATGTCTTGGCAGTAAAACCAAGTCTAATTCCAGACTTTTGGATGACTCGGCAATACTATGAGGGGGAAGATAGCACCATGCCGGCGTTGAATTGAGATGCCTCCAAGCTCTAAGCTAAGGCCGTTGGTGCACTCGTTCTGCCGGTTCAGATAAAAGTATTCTCTAAATAGCTCCACGGTCGGCTCTTGTTGAAGATACACCTCATAGAGCACTTGGAAGTTACAGATGTTAGATATGGAATTGGGCCCAATATCTTGAGGGTGGAGTTTGAAAAAGTGGAGGACCTCTCTGAAGAACTTTGAGCCGGGCGGTGAGAAGCCACGGTTCATATGGTCAGTAAAAACAATCACTTCACCAGCCCTTGGATTGGGCTGTTCTTCTTTCGAATCAGGGGCACGGTAAGACATGATGTCTTTTCCTGGCAAAAATCCTATGGTGAAAAACTCCTTCAAACGTTCCTCAGTTACGGTTGAGGGAACCCAGTTACAGATGGTTGGTGCTTTGGACGGCATGATGTGCAAAGAAGAACTGAAAAGAAAGGCAACATGCTGGTTCAATTCAGTGGTGAAATTAACAGTTAAATGATGATAATACAGGGAAGTAATGGCGGCTTAGTTAAGGGCTAATGTCATATAAGGAAAAGTAAGCCGGCACAGTAAGCCGCCATGACTACAGATATTTGAAGAAGGTAAATTCAGCTAAGTGTTGAGACAAACAAGTTTCCTAATTGCTTGGTATTATTCCAAATCAAATGGCTATTCAAAATGGAGAAAATTCTAGACCTAAAAGGTTCAGCGCAGAGGAGTCTATAAATTCTAATGAAACCTTTGGACCAGAGAAAGGGATCTGCGGACGTCAAAAGTAGGCACAAAAACGCTACCGCACAAGCATATATGTCTTTTTGGATCAAGAAGAAGCTTGCAGTGGAAGAACTATGAAGAACTACGATGAACTATGAAGAACACGAAGAAATCTGAAAACCCTAAATGCATATCTGAGAAGTGAAAAAGAGGACACTTACAACCGCGGATCTTCTGTGGTGGTCGCCGCCGTTCTCTGGATTGGTTCGTGTTGATGCAGCGGCCAAAGTCGACGGAGACGGAGGTGAAGCACGGCAGTGGCGAAGCTCGAGCAGCAGGGGGTTTGCGAGAGGAAGAAGACGGAGCGAGAGAGAAGAAAGAAGAAAGCCGAGGCGTGCCTATTTATAAGGAAAATGTGAAGAGACGGGCGCAAAAATCGATGGATAGCCGAATAATGGTTATCCAACTACACAGACGCCTCGATTCTCGGGAGACATTAAAGATGAAGATCCGTTGGGAGATGACGTCATAAAAGTTTTTTGCATTTTCAAAAGATGACATCACGGCGGGTTACAAAAACTTCTACGACGATAAGAAGATGGATTTTTGTCTTAGTATTGAAGATTGACAAAGAACTAAGTTCAAAATCAACCTGGGGCCTAATGTTCGGGATATAGCTATCACTTATGACCCGCCCAGGAGGGGCCGGGTCAGCCCCAATGGCGGGTTACATAAGAAGCCCAATAAACATTCAAGATGATAGTTTATTAAATTATAGAAGGCCCAAAGGCCTGGAGGCGGCTTAAGGTCCGGTATTATAAACCGCCGTATGTAAGGAAAGACTTGTAAGAAAAGGCATGTAAAGGAAGTCACCGAGCCGGACACGATTATGAGCCGGCCGGGACTCTGTAAGCCACCAGGCGCCAACCCGTGTATATAAGGGGACGACCCGGTGGTGGCTTAGGGCAAGAAACAAGAGATTGATAACCAAGCCGGCGAGTTAAGCCTCTTGGTGATCGAAACCCCCAGCAATACCAACACAACTAGACGTAGGCTTTTACCTTCATCGTAAGGGGCCGAAGTAGTATAAAACCTCTCGTGTCCTTTGTCCCGATTAACCCCTTTAAGCTTCCTAGTTGCGATGGCCCTACGACTAAGTCCTTTCTCTAGGACAACTGCCGTGACAATTCCACGACACTTGATATCTTTTATAATGGACTAACCGATGTTTCCAGAGACCACCTGGATAGTTGTGCTGGTTGTGTTTTCGGGGGAAAACTGTTGATCAAGCTGAATTGCTATTGAATAATATGTTGAGTAATGAAAATGATTGGACACTTGCTGAACCAACTCCTAAGCCAACTCCGAAGAAAAGGGGTATTCTATTTCTCAGTCCTGAAGATATGCAAGAGGCAAAGAAATCTATGAAAGAAAATGTATTAAAGCTGAAGATGTTAAGAATTTACCACCTATTGAAGAAATACATGGTCTTGATAACCCGACACAGGTAGTAAAGGTAAATTCTCTCTACAGATTTGATAAGGGTGAAATCCCATCTACTAAGTTTGCTAGCCAATGCTTGGATGAGTTTGATAATTTTATGGTTAAACAAGAAGACTTCAATGCTTATGTTGGTAGAAAATTGAAATGCAATGATTATATGATTGAACACTTGAATGATTATATGTCTAGAGTTAAAGGTGAACTTAAACTTATTAGTAAACATGCTTCTATAGTTACCAATCAAGTAGAACAAGTACTTAAAGCCCAGAATGATTTGCTCAATGAATTAAATAATAAGAAAAATGATAATGTTGTTAGAGTTGTGACTAGAGGGGGTAAAATGACTCAGGAACCTTTGTATCCTGAGGGCCACCCTAAGAGAATTGAGCAAGATTCTCAGAGAACTAATGTTGATGCACCTAGTTTTTCTAAGAAGAAGAAAAAGAAAGATGATAGGACTTTGCATGCTTCTAGTGAACCTGTTGTTGACACACCTGAGAATCCCAATGATATTTCTATTTTTGATGCTAAAACACAATCTGGTAATGAACATGAACCTAGTGATAATATTAATGATGATGTTTATGTTGATGCTCAACCTACCAATAACAATGATGTAGAGATTGAACCTGCTGTTGATCTTGATAACCCACAATCAAAGAATCAACGTTATGATAAGAGGGACTTCGTTGCTAGGAAGCATGGTAAAGAAAGAGAACCATGGGTTCAGAAACCCATGCCTTTTCCTCCTACACAATCCAAGAAAAAGGATGATGAGGATTTTGAGCGCTTTGTTGAAATGATTAGACCTATCTTTTTGCATATGCGTTTGACTGATATGCTTAAAATGAATCCTTATGCTAAGTATATGAAAGATATTGTCACAAATAAAAGAAAGATACCGGAAGCTGAAATTTCCACCATGCTTGCTAATTATACTTTTAAGGGTGGAATACCAAAGAAACTTGGAGATCCAGGAGTACCAACTATACCATGCTCCATTAAAAGAAATGATGTTAAAACTGCTTTATGTGATCTTGGAGCCGGTGTTAGTGTTATGCCTCTCTCTTTATATCATAGACTTGATTTCAATAAGTTGACACCTACTGAAATATCTTTGCAACTGGCTGATAAATCAACTGCTATACCCATCGGTATTTGTGAGGATGTGCCTGTTGTGGTTGGAAACGTTACTATTTTAACGGACTTTGTTATTCTTGATATTCCCGAGGATGATAGTATGTCTATTATTCTTGGTAGACCCTTTTTGAATACTATAGGGGCCATTATTGATTGCAACAAAGGAAATGTCACTTTTCATGTTAATGGTAATGAGCATACGGTACACTTTCAGAGGAAACAGCCTCAAGTCCACAGTATAAATTCTATTGGAAAAACTTCAATGATTATTATTGGAGGTTTTGAATTTCCTCTTCCTGCTGTCAAGAAGAAATATAATATTCTTATTGTTGGGGATATGCATATCCCCGTTGAGGTAACCTAGTGTTATTCAAAAATTCTCCGGTTTCATGTTATTTGGAAAGATTTTGTTAACAAGACTTGATCAACCTTGTTAGTGGATTCCTTTTGATGAGCATGAGATGGATGAAGTTAGAAAGCACAACTCTCTGTACCCTCTTTTTACTTTCTGTTATTTAGATTAAATAAAGAAAAAAATAGTATTTTCTGTCTGTTTTCTGAATTATCCTTGCAATAAAAAATACCCTGAAAATAAAAGTTCCCCAAATGTCCTGAAAATTTTATA
Organism: Triticum urartu; assembly: GCF_003073215.2. NCBI lineage: Eukaryota > Viridiplantae > Streptophyta > Magnoliopsida > Poales > Poaceae > Triticum > Triticum urartu. The sequence goes on along the minus strand of NC_053028.1, from coordinate 524,242,436 downwards.
TGATTTTTTCTAGAATATTTAAGAATTATTGGCACTCAGAACACACCAGGGGACCCACCACCTAGCCACGAGGGTCCAGAGCGCGTCCCCTGCCTCGTGGGCCCCCTCCACTTATTCTTGCACCTACACACTCCGTCTTCCTCCAGAAAAATCATCCACTAGCTCAAACCCGAGTTCTTGCTCATCTTGCTGCCATTTTCGATCTCCTAGCTCAAAACCCCGTTCACAAAACTGCTTTGGGGGATTGTTCTTCGGTATGTGACTCCTCCAATGGTCCAATTAGTTTTTGTTCTAGTGCTTTATTTATTGCAAATTTTTGCTGCTTAGGTGACCCCGTTCTTGAGCTTGCATGTGAAATTTATGTGGTCAAAAGTAGTTTTAATGCATGATATGGTCTCTAGGCACTTGTGGGAGTAGTTTGTTGAGTTTTATTCACTTTTATTTTGAGTCACTAAAAATTTCAGAAATTTTTTAGGGAAATAAAACGATGAAGAGATTGTTGAAGGGCTCTTTGAGCCGAAGCTCGAAGGATAAGCAAAGTGAAGAGAATAAGAACCCAAATATAATCTCTCTCGCACTGCGGAGGTTCGGCTGTGTGAATGGCCTTGTGATGAGTTCTTGAGAGCAGCCGGGATTTAGGATGACTTTTATTATTTGACTAAGAATGTAGGCCTCATCGACTTCCTCCACGACCAGCGTGAACAGTATCTCCTCCTCACTAATATTTTCGTGCAAAATTTTCACTTTCATGCTAAGAAATCACCACCTTCAGTGGAATTTCATTTATATGATGAGGTTAAGGAGATGTCACTTTATGATTTTTGTCAGGTCTGTAAGATACCCTTTGAGGGCAGCATAGAGGAACCACATCGTAATGATATTGAAGGGTTTATTGATATGATTGATGTAGGGGAAACGAGGAAAGTTTCCGATGCAAGAATCACTAGCATACACTTTCCTGTTCTATGTTACTTTGCAGTATTTGCTAGTAGATGCTTAATTGGTCGTGGGAACAGTGGAAACCTCAGTACCCCTGATATTGTTATTTTGCGCCATGCTTTGTTTCGTGATACAACTTTTAGTCTAGGCGCTATTGTTTCTAAACGGTTAAATTTGAATCGTACAAAGGTGCCCATCCTTGGAGCCATCTTTGCTTCGCCTTGCTGCACACTTTAGAATACCTATTAGGCATTATGAGAAAGAGGAAAAGTTGTTGCCCCCTATTTTTCTAAATTATAAGAGTATGGTAGCACATGATTTCATTGTTAAGTATAAAAAGAAGATGCTTAAGTATAGATTGATATTTGATAAAAACTACTATGAGATTATTACCTTGCCTACGCCCTCTTTGTTTAACATATTTTCAGGCATGTACCTCGTTTTGCCGGAGGCCATTCATGCCTACTGGAGCCTGACATCAGCTCCAAAGCTGGAGCCACCCCTTGATCCTTATCGGCAGTCAGTTAATAAGTGGGATCCGTAGGAGATCGCCAACCAGTGTCACCCAGAGGACACTCCACCGTACACTAGAGAGGGCAGCTTTGAGCCATGGCCATAGACCAACTTAGGCCAAAAGCCTAAGCTTGGGGGAGTACGTATCTCTCACAGACATTACATTCATGTTCACACACTCATGCTAATTGTCGGTGCTCATACTTTTTCATTGTACTATCCATGCTAGTTTATTTTATTTTCCAGCATTCTTCTTGTGTGTTTGAAAAAACCTTAAGAAAAAACAAAAAAATTAGTTGTAGCTTTTAGCTAGTTTACTTTTGATGCATGCAGTAGTAGTAATTAAAAATAAAACCCAAAAAGATTTCTCATTCTTCTTTTGCTTGTTGGGAGCTTTCTCATGTAAATAGTTTTGTTTCTTTTCTTTTCTTTTCTTTGGGGGTCGAGAGGAGAAGACCATGATGAAAATGTTGAGTGGCTCTCATATGCATTATTGTTGATCTAACAGAGAGCCCATATTACCTTGTCTTCTCCTATGTATTGAATGCTTGTAGATTCCAGCTTAGTCCAATGCACATGCACTATTATTATTATTATCCACAGCGTTGGGTCGTGCAAGTGAAAGGCAATAATGACGATATATGATGAACTGATTGAGATGAGAGAAGCTGGTATGAACTCGACCTATCTTGTTTTTGTAAATATGATTAGTTCATCGTTCCTGATTTAGCCTATTATGAATGAAACATGTTTGCAATGACAATTAGAGATTATAGTTTCTCATGCCATGCTTAATTAGCTAGGAGTTTATAATGGTTTACCTTGCGTGCCAACATGCTATTAAATGGTTGTGATGTGGTATGATAGAGTGGTATCCTCCTTTGAACCATTCGAGTGGCTTGACTTGGCACATGTTCACGCATGTAGTTGAAACAAAATCAACATAGCCTCCATGATATTTATGTTCATGGTGAATTATATCATACTCATGTTTGCACTCAGTGTTGATTAATTTTAATGCATGTTCATGATTATTGTCGCTCTCTAGCTAGTCGCTTCCCAGTCTATTTCTAGCCTTCACTTATACTAAGCGGGAATACTGCTTGTGCATCCACCTCCTTAAACCCCAAAATTTATTCCATATGAGTCCACCATACCTTCCTATATGCGGTATCTACCTGCCATTCCAAGTAAATTTGTATGTGCCAAACTCTAAACCTTCAAATGAAATTCTGATTTGTATGCTCGAATAGCTCATGTATCAACTAGGGTTGTCTATATCTTCCATGCTAGGTGGGTTATTCTCACGAGGAGTGGACTCCGCTCCTCATTCACGGGAAAATGGCTGGTAACCGGGATGCCCAGTCCCATGCTTAAATTAAAATAATTGCAAACAAAACTCCCCCGGGATTGTTGTTAGTTGGAGGCACCCGTTGTTCCGGACAAGCCATGGATTGATGTTTGTTGGTGGTAGGGGGAGTATAAACTTTACCATTCTGCTTGGGAACCGCCCTATAATGTGTGTATCATGGAGGATATCGAGATCTCTCGGTTGTTATGTTGACAATGAAAGTATACCACTCAAAATATTATTTATCTCTACTTCAAAATCGAGCTCTGGCACCTCTACAAATCTCTGCTTCCCTTTGTGAAGGGCCTATCTATTTACTTTTATGTTGAGTCATCACCCTCTTATTAAAAAGCACCAGTTGGAGAGCACCGCTTTCATTTGTATGCATTATTATTAGTTTACATTGAGTATGACTATGAGTGTATCTCTTTTACCATGAATTACAATGTTTAGTCAGTCCTTGATCTTCAGAGGTGCTCTGCATTTATGTTTTGTGGTCTCATAAAGGGCTAGCGAGATACCATCTTATTATATAATATTATGATTGTTTTGAGAAAGTGTTGTCATCCGAGATTTACTATTATTGCTTGCTAGTTGATTATGCCATTGATATGAGTAAACATGAGACCTAAATGTTATTGTGAATATGGTTAGTTCATAATCTTTGCTGAAAACCTGAATGCTGGCTTTACATATTTACAACAACAAGATCAAACAAAGTTTGTAAAAGTTGTTCTTTATCACTTTCAGTTTGTCAACTGAATTGCTTGAGGATAAGCAAAGGTTTAAGCTTGGGGGAGTTGATACGTCTCCATCGTATCTACTTTTCCAAACACTTTTTGACCTTGTTTTGGACTCTAACTTGCATGATTTGAATGGAACTAACCCGGACTGGCGCTATTTTCAGCAGAATTGCCATGGTGTTATTTTTGTGCAGAAATAAAAGTTCTCGGAATGACCTGAAACTTTACGGAGAATATTTTTGGAATATATAAAAAATGCTGGCGAAAGAATCAACGTCAGGGGGCCCACACCTTGTCCACGAGGGTGGGGGCGCCCACCCCCCTGGGGCACGGCCCCTGTCTCGTGGGCCCCCTGATGCTCCAACGACCTCAACTCCAACTCTATATATTCACGTTCGGGGAGAAAAAAATCAGAGAGAAGGATTCATTGCGTTTTACGATATGGACCCGCCGCCAAGCCCTAATCTCTCTCAGGAGGGCTGATCTGGAGTCCATTCGGGGCTCCGGAGAGGGGGGTCCATCGCCATCGTCATCATCAACCTTCCTCCATCATCAATTTCATGATGCTCACCGCCGTGCGTGAGTAATTCCATCGTAGGCTTGCTGGACGGTGATGGGTTGGATGATATTTATCATGTAATCAAGTTAGTTTTGTTAGGGTTTGATCCATAGTATCCATTATGTTTGGAGATTGATGTTGCTATGACTTTGCTATGCTTAATGCTTGTCACTAGGGCCCGAGTGCCATGATTTCAGATCTGAACCTATTATGTTTTCATGAATATATGTGAGTTCTTGATCCGGTATGTGTTATGATCCGGTAACCCCGAAGTGACAATAATCGGGACCACTCCCGGTGATGACCGTAGTTTGAGGAGTTCATGTATTCACTAAGTGTCAATGCTTTGGTCCGGTACTTTATTAAAAGGACGCCTTAATATCCCTTACTTTCCAATAGGACCCCACTGCCACGGGAGGGTAGGACAAAAGATGTCATGCAAGTTCTTTTCCATAAGCACGTATGACTATATTCCGAATGCATGCCTACATTACATTGATGAACTGGAGCTAGTTCTGTGTCACCAATGTTATAATTGTTGCATGAGGAATCGCATCTGACATAATTATCCATCACTGATCCAATGCCTACGAGCTTTTCACATATTAATCTTTGCTTAGTTACTTTTCCATTGCCATTGCTACAATCACTACGAAACCAATTCTATTACTTTTGCCATCATTACCGTTACTTCCATATTACTTCGCTACTAAATACTTTGCTACAGATATTAAGTCTTTCAGGTGTGGTTGAATTGACAACTCAACTGTTAATACTTGAGAATATTCTTTGGCTCCCCTTGTGTCGAATCAATAAATTTGGGTTGAATACTCTACCCTCAAAAACTGTTGCGATCCCCTATACTTGTGGGTTATCAAGAGGCCACATCAACGCCGCTCCACGTGCCAAGGAACCCGGACCATGTCCGGGGTGTAGATCACCAAGTTTAGCCAACATCGTCATTGTGGTAGCTCGGAAAAGGGCGAGCGGAGTATTAGGCCTTCGCAGGCTAGACCTCATCCAGCCTGCAGCACCATCCACCCCAACCATCTGCACCAGTGGACTCCGGAGAACCACATACCACCACACCGCACAGTCGGCCACAACAAGGCCTGAACCCACCTCCGCACCACGCCGACGAGGTAGTCGTCGCGTGTCACCCGAAAATACTCGCACGCGGGAGCGCCAGAGTACCCTGCTCAAGCACGCCGGGGAGCACTGCGACGCCACCACCACGAGCCGTCACCCACCACACCCTGACCTATCGTGGAACGACTGCCCGCACGTGCGACGAGGAACCACCAGCCGCCGAAGGATACCCGAGCTACCTGCAACCGCCAGCCAACTAGATCTTGATCGAAGGTCAAATTGAAGGAAATATGCCCTAGAGGCAATAATAAAGCTGTTATTTATATTTCATTATATCATGATAAATTTTTATTATTCATGCTAGAATTGTATTAACCGGAAACTTAGTACATGTGTGAATACATAGACAAACAGAGTGCCCCTAGTATGCCTCTACTTGACTAGCTCGTTAATCAAAGATGGTTAAGTTTCCTAGCCATAGACATGTGTTGTCATTTGAAGAACGGGATCACATCATTAGAGAATGATGTGATGGACAAGACCCATCTGTTAGCTTAGCATAATGATCATTTAGTTTTTCTACTATTGCTTTCTTCATGACTTATACATGTTCCTCAGACTATGAGATTATGCAACTCCCGAATACCGAAGGAACACCTTGTGTGCTATCAAACATCACAATGTAATGATAACCCACAAGTATAGGGGATCACAACAGTTTTTGATAAGTAAGAGTGTCGAACCCAACAAGGAGCTAAAGGTAGAACAAATATTCCCTCAAGTTCTATCGACCACCGCTACAACTCTATGCACACTTGACGTTCGCTTTACCTAGAACAAGTATGAAACTAGAAGTACTTTGTAGGTGTTTTTGGATAGGTTTGCAAGGTAATAAAGAGCATGTAAATAAAAGGTAGGGGCTGTTTAGATAAAGACACAACTAAGTTAGTTTTAGTAAAGAGCTTTTTGTTACGAGAAAGTTATTTGTCCCTAGGCAATCGATAACTAGACCGGTAATCATTGTTGCAATTTTATATGAGGGAGAGGCATAAGCTAACATACTTTCTCTACTTGGATCATATGCACTTATGATTGGAACTCTAGCAAGCATCCGCAACTACTAAAGATCATTAAGGTAAAACCCAACCATAGCATTAAAGCATCAAGTCCTCTTTATCCCATACGCAACAACCCCCTTACTCGGGTTTGTGTTTCAGTCACTCACGCAACCCACTATAAGAGAATCATGAACGTATTGCAACACCCTACAGCGGGGATCCCTCACTCTTGCGTGACACGGAGAGCACCATAGGACAGCACCAATAATAAAACATGCAACTCAAACCAATCACGATCATCAAATAACCCATAGGACAAAACAGATCTACTCAAACATCATAGGATAGCCATATATCATAGGGAAATAATATATAGAGTTGAGCACCATATTTAAGTAGATATTACAGAGGGTAAGAGAGAGGTTACACCTCTGCATAGAGGGGGGAAGAGTTGGTGATGATGGTGGTGAAGTTGTTGGTGAAGATTGCGGTAATGATGATAGCCCCCGGTGGCACTCCGGCGCCACCGGAAGCGAGGGGGAGAGAGCCCCCCTCCTTCTTCTTCTTCTTCCTTGACCTCCTCCCTAGATGGGAGAAGGGTTTCCCCTCTGGTCCATGGCATCCATGGCATGGGAGGGGCGAGAGCCCCTCCGAGATTGGATCTGTCTCTCTCTGTTTCTGTGTTCTCAGATTCTACCCTTTCATCGTTTCGTATATTCCCGGAGATCCGTAACTCCGATTGGGCTGAATTTTTAACACGATCCCTATCTGGATATTAGCTTTCTTGCAGCCAAAGAAGGGCATCAACCGTCTTACGGGTGGCCACGAGGGTCAGGGGCGCGCTTGCCCCCCTGGGGCGTGATGACCCACAAGTATAGGGGATCTATCGTAGTCCTTTCGATAAGTAAGAGTGTCGAACCCAACGAGGAGCAGAAGGAAATGATAAGTGGTTTTCAGCAAGGTGTTCTCTGCAAGTATTGAAATAAGTGGTAACAGATAGTTTTGTGATAAGATAAATTGTAACGAGCAACAAGTAACATAAGTAAATAAAGTGCAGCAAGGTGGCCCAATCCTTTTTGTAGCAAAGGACAAGCCGGAACAAACTCTTATAATAGGAAAAGCACTCCCGAGGACACATGGGAATATCGTCAAGCTAGTTTTCATCACGTTCATATGATTCGCTTTCGATACTTTGATAATTTGATATGTGGGTGGACCGGTGCTTGGGTGCTGTTCTTACTTGAACAAGCATCCCACTTATGATTAACCTCTATTGCAAGCATCTGCAACTACAACAAAAGTATTAAGGTAAACCTAACCATAGCATGAAACATGTGGATCCAAATCAGCCCCTTACGAAGCAACGCATAAACTAGGGTTTAAGCTTCTGTCACTCTAGCAACCCATCATCTACTTATTACTTCCCAATGCCTTCCTCTAGGACCAAATAATGGTGAAGTGTTATGTAGTCGACGTTCACATAACACCACTAGAGGCTAGACAACATACATCTTATCAAAATATCAAACGAATACCAAATTCACATGACTACTAATAGCAAGACTTCTCTCTTGTCCTCAGAAACGAACGTAATTACTCACAAAGCATATTCATGTTCATAATCAGAGGGGTAATAATATGCATATAGGATCTGAACATATGATCTTCCACCAAATAAACCAACTAGCATCAACTACAAGGAGTAATCAACACTACTAGCAACCTACTAGCACCAATCCAGGACTTTGAGACAAGAATTGGATACAAGAGATGAACTAGGGTTTGGAGATGAGATGGTTCTGGTGAAGATGTTGATGGAGATTGCCCTCTCCCGATGAGAGGAGCATTGGTGATGACGATGGTGATGATTTCCCCCTCCCGGAGGGAAGTTTCCCCGACAGAACAGCTTTGCTGGAGCTCTAGATTGGATCCGCCAAGGTTCCGCCTCGTGGCGGCGGAGTCTCGTCCCGAAAAGTTCCTTCTTATTTTTTTTCTCATTGAAAGACTTCATATAGGAGAAGATGGACGTTGGAGAGCCACCAGGGGGCCCACGAGGTAGGGGGCGCGCCCCCCACCCTCGCAAGAAGGGTGTGGCCCCCTGGCCTTCATCTTTGGCGAGGATTTTTCTTTATTTATTTTAATATGTTCCGTGAAGTTTCAGGACTTTTGGAGTTGCGCAGAATAGGTCTCTAATATTTGCTCCTTTTCCAGCCCAGAATTCCAGCTGTCGGCATTCTCCCTCTATATGTAAACCTTGTAAAATAAGAGAGAATAGCCATAAGTATTGTGACATAAAGTGAAATAACAGTCCATAATTCAATAAATATCGATATAAAAGCATGATGCAAAATGGACGTATCAACTCCCCCAAGCTTAGACCTCGCTTGTCCTCAAGCGAAAAGCCGATAACAATAAATATGTCCTCATGTTTAGAGGTAGAGGCGTCGATAAAAATAAAATACGGACATGAAGGCATCATGATTATTCTCATAACAGCAACATATATAGATTTTGTCATATGATTACTTATGTTCAAGTGATGATCTATTCACAATGCAAAAGTATAAATCATAAACCTTATTGGGCTCCGACAAACTATAATCTCAGTCATTGAAGCAATTGCAATTTATCATAACATCGGAAAGAGTCTATGTCAGAGCTAAAAAGCAAGTCCACATACTCAACTATCATTTAGTCCTCCATAATTGCTAACACTCACGCGATACTTGTGGTTACAGAGTTTTAATCGGACACAGAGAAAGATAGGGGCTTATAGTTTTGCCCCACAACCTTTTGCCTCAAGGGTAATGTCAACAATAATGGTTCATTCTCCCCTACATCCAATTAGATATATATATATATATATATATATATATCATGTTCTTTCCAACATGCTGAGCTTGCCAAAGGATAAAATGAAAAAGAAAAGGTGAAGATCACCATGACTCTTGCATAAGGTAGAAGATAATAATAAAGGATAGGCTCTTCGTAGAGGGAAGCAGAGGTTGGCATGCGCTTTTATGGTTGGATGTATAAAATCTCAATGCGAAAGAACGTCACTTTATATTGCCCCTTGTGATATGAACCTTCATTATGCAGTCCGTCGCTTTTATTACTTCCACATCACAAGATCGTATAAAGCTTATTTCTCCCACACCAATCAATCATACATATTTAGAGCAATTTTTATTGCTTTGCACCGATGACAACTTACTTGAAGGATCTTACTCAATCCATAGGTAGATATGGTGGACTCTCATGGCAAAACTGGTTTAAGGGTATTTGGAAGCACAAGTAGTATTTCTACTTGGTGCTGAGAATTTGGCTAGCATGAGGGGGAAAGGCAAGCTCAACAAGTTAGAGGATCCATGACAACATACTTTATCTCAGATATAAGAAAGACATAACTCATTACGTTGTCTTGCTTGTCCAACATCAACTCTTTGGCATGTCATATTTTAATGAGTGCTCCCAATCATAAAAGATGTCAATGATAATATATCTATATGTGAAAACCTCTCTTTCCTTATTACTTCCTATTAATTGCAACAATGACCAAAGCTATGTCTGCCAACTCCCAACAACTTTTAATCATCATACTCTTTCTATGTGAAGTCATTACTCTCAATAAGATCAATATGAACTTTTTGTTTCTTTTTATTCTTTTTCTCTTTTCTTTTATTCACCCAAGATCATGGCAAGATAATCAAGCCCTTGACTCAACACTAATATTTATTATATATAGCTCACGGACTCGATTACATAGAAGGATCATAAAACAAAACTCAAAACTAGATCATGCCATAAACTTTATTCTACTAGATCAAGATACTACTAATAGGATCGAACTAAGAAAAACGGTAAAGATAGGAGTTGTGATTGTGATACGATACCGGGGCACCTCCCCCAAGCTTGGCAGTTGCCAAGGGGAGTGCCCATACCCATGTGATTATATCTCCTTGGTTGGTGAAGAAGGTGGAGGTGACGGATAATCGCACATCGAGCGTAAGAGGTCCTCCAGCTTGCGAATAATGCCCTTGAGTGCGACAATATGCTCCTTCAACAAAATATTTTCTTGTGTGAGATACTTGTTTTGTATACGAGCTAACTCAATCATCTTGAAAGCTTCGATCTCAGTTGAGGTAAGAAGGTTATGATCAATTTGAAGGATGTCTTTTGCTACTGGAGCTTGATCCTCCGTGGCCTTCTTGATCCTTTCATCCTTGTTGACCCTCGTGGGTGCTTCCCTCTTCAGATCTATCTTCATTAGCCAAGCATCGTTGTCACCATTGTTGGAGGAGGGAGACGATATGATGCCTAGCTTGGAAAACCCTGACAGAAAACAGCTCGAAACAAGAATAGAGGAGGTTTGCATGATACGGGAGTCAAAACCTCCGGGAGGTTATATAATGAATTTTACCGACCAAAATACGCATCGTGCAAGAAAACGGAGTCCGGAAGGCACACGAGGTGCTCACAAGGTAGGGGGCGTGCCCACCACCCTCGTGGGGCCCTCGTGCCCTTCCCGGACTGCTACTTATTTTTCTATTTTTCTAAATATTCCAAAACGGAGAAATATTGCCTTAAAAATTGTTTTGGAGTCGGTTTACTTACTGTACCACATACCTATTCCTTTTCGGAGTCTGAAACATTCTGGAAAGTGTCTCTTATGTATTCATCCGGGGTTACGGTTTCAATAATATTGGTTTCAACATTTATGGGATTACCTAAGATATAATGTTTAATTCTTTGACCGTTTACCACCTTTGGATTTGTGCCCTCGAAGTTGTTGATTTTTATGGCACCGGAACGATAGACCTCTTCGATAACATAGGGGCCTTCCCATTTAGAGAGAAGTTTTCCTGCAAAAAATCTTAAACGAGAGTTGTATAGAAATACATAATCACCTACATTAAACTCATGCTTTTGTATCCTTTTGTCATGCCATCTTTTAACTTTTTCTTTAAACAACTTGGCATTTTCATAAGCTTGGGTTCTCCATTCATCAAGTGAGCTAATATCAAATAACCTCTTCTCACCGGCAAGTTTAAAATCATAGTTAAGCTCTTTAATAGCCCAATATGCCTTATGTTCTAGTTCGAGAGGTAAGTGAAATGCTTTTCCATAAACCATTTTATATGGAGACATACCCATAGGATTTTTGTATGCAGTTCTATAAGCCCATAATGCATCATCAAGTTTCTTGGACCAATTCTTTCTGGACCTATTAACAGTCTTTTGCAAAATTAACTTGAGCTCTCTATTGCTCAACTCTACTTGACCACTAGACTGAGGGTGATAAGGAGATGCAATTCTATGATTAACATCATATTTAGCAAGCATTTTACGGAAAGCACCATGAATAAAGTGTGAACCACCATCAGTCATTAAATATCTAGGGACTCCAAACCTCGGGAAAATAACTTCCTTAAGCATTTTAATAGAAGTGTTATGATCAGCACTACTAGTTGGAATAGCTTCTACCCACTTAGTAACGTAATCAACAGCAACTAAAATATGTGTGTATCCATTAGAGGCAGGAAAAGGTCCCATATAATCAAAGCCCCAAACATCAAATAGTTCAATAACAAGTGAATAATTCATAGGCATTTCTTGGCGTCTACTAATATTACCAATTCTTTGACATTCATCACAAGACAAGACAAACTTATGGGCATCCTTGAAGAGAGTAGGCCAATAAAAACCAGATTGCAATACCTTATGTGCAGTTCTATCTCCAGCGTGGTGTCCTCCATAAGACTCGGAGTGACACTTGCGTAGGATCTGTTCCTGTTCATGCTCAGGTACACAACGTCTAATAACACCATCTACTCCTTCTTTATAAAGATGTGGGTCATCCCAAAAGTAATGTCTTAAATCATAGAAAAACTTTTTCTTTTGCTGGTATGTGAAGCTAGGTGGTATAAACTTAGCAACAATATAATTAGCATAATCAGCATACCATGGAGTAATACGAGAAGTACTTATAACATTTAATTGTTCATCAGGAAAGCTATCATTAATAGGTAGTGGGTCATCAAGAATATTTTCTAACCTAGACAAGTTGTCTGCAATGGGGTTCTCAGCTCCCTTTCTATCAACAATATGCAAATCAAATTCTTGTAGCAAGAGAACCCATCTAATAAGTCTAGGTTTAGCATCTTTCTTTTCCATAAGATATTTAGTAGCAGCATGATCAGTTTGAATAGTTACTTTAGAATCAACAATATAAGATCTGAACTTATCACAAGCAAATACAGCTGCTAAAAGCTCTTTTTCAGTAGTAGCATAATTCCTTTGAGCATTGTCTAGAGTCTTACTAGCATAGTGAATAACATTTAATTTCTTATCAACTATTTGCCCTAGAACAGCACCTACAACATAATCACTAGCATCACACATAATTTCAAAGGGTAAATTCCAATCAGGTGGCTGAACAACAGGTGCAGTGACTAATGCTTTCTTAAGTATTTCAAATGCTTCTACACAATCATCGTCAAAGACAAATGGTATATCTTTTTGCAATAAATTAGTCAGAGGCCGAGAAATTTTTTAGAAGTCCTTAATGAACCTCCTGTAAAATCCGGCGTGACCAAGGAAACTTCTTATACCTTTGATGTCCTTGGGACATGGCATCTTTTCAATAGCATCAACCTTGGCTTTATCAACTTCAATACCTCTTTCAGAAACGTTGTGCCCCAAGACAATACCTTCATTAACCATAAAGTGGCACTTTTCCCAATTCAAGACAAGATTAGTTTCTTCACATCTCTGCAAAACTCGATCAAGATTTCTCAAGCAATCATCAAAAGAGGAACCATAGACGGAAAAGTCGTCCATGAAAACCTCACAAATCTTTTCACAAAAGTCAGAGAATATAGCCATCATGCATCTTTGAAAGGTAGCACGTGCATTACATAAACCAAAAGGCATACGTCTATAAGCAAATTACCAAAAGGGCATGTAAAAGTAGTCTTTGATTGATCTCTAGCCGACACAGGTATTTGAGAGAAACCAGAATAACCATCTAGAAAGCAATAGTGTGTATGTTTGCATAATCTTTCTAGCATTTGATCAATAAAAGGTAAGGGGTAATGATCTTTCTTAGTAGCTTTATTTAATTTGCGGAAATCAATTACCATCCTATAACCTGTGATAATTCTTTGTGGAATCAATTCATTTTTATCATTAGGAACAACAGTAATACCTCCCTTCTTAGGGACACAATGGACAGGACTTACCCACTCACTATCAGGAACAGGATAGATTATACCTGCCTCCAGAAGCTTTAGTATTTCTTTTCTTACCACTTCTTTCATTTTAGGATTCAGACGTCGTTGAAGATCACGAACTGGTTTGGCGTCTGCTTCCAAATTTATTTTATGTTGACATAGAGTGGGACTAATGCCCTTAAGATCATCAAGAGTATATCCAATAGCAGCACGATGCTTCTTCAGAGTTTTCAATAATCTTTCTTCTTCATGCTCTGAAAGGTTAGCACTAATAATAACAGGATATATCTTATTTTCATCAAGATAAGCATATTTAAGATTATCAGGCAAAGGTTTAAGCTCAAACATGGGATCACCCTTGGGTGGAGGTGGATCCCCTAAAATTTCAATAGGCAAATTGTGTTGCAGAATAGGTTCTTGTTTAAAGAATACTTCATCTATTTACCTTCTTTCATTCATGAACATATCATTTTCAATGTCTAGCAAATAGTGTTCTAAAGGATCACTAGGAGGTACGGCAATAGAAGCAAGACCAATAATTTCATCCTTACTAGGTAATTCTTCCTCACGATGTTGTTTACTAAATTTAGAGAAATTAAACTCATGAACCATATCATCCAAGCCAATAGTAACAACATTCTTTGTGCAATCTATGGTAGCGTTGACAGTATTTAAGAAGGGTCTACCAAATATAATGGGACAAAAACTATCTTGTGGGGAACCAAGAACAAGAAAATCAGCAGGATATTTAGTTTTCCCACACAAGACTTCAACATCTCTAACAATTCCAATTGGTGCAATAGTATCTCTATTAGCAAGTTTAATAGTAACATCAATATCTTCTAACTCAGCAGGTGCAATTTCATTCTTAATTTCTTTGTATAAGTCAATAGGTATTACACTAGCACTAACACCCATATCACATAAGCCATGATAACAATGATCTCTTATTTTAACAGAAATAACAGGCACGCCTACCACAGGTCTATGTTTATCTTTATCACAAGGTTTAGCAATTCTAGCAGTTTCACCTTCGAACTGAATAACATGCCCATCAATATTATCAGACAAGAGATCTTTAACAATAGCAATATTAGGTTCCACTTTAACTTGCTCAGGAGGTGTATGAGTTCTAATATTGCTTTTACGAACAACAGTTGAAGCTTTAGCATGATCCTTTATTCTAACAGGGAAAGGTGGTTTCTCAACATAAGAAGTGGGAACAATAGGATCATTATAAGTGACTATCTTTTATTCAACTTTAATAGGTGCAGCTACTTTTACTTCTATGGGAGGATGATATTTAAACCACTTCTCCTTAGGGAGATCAACATAAGTAGCAAAAGATTCACAGAAAGAAGCTACTATCTCAGAATCAAGTCCATATTTAGTGCTAAACTTACGGAAAATATCGGTATCCATAAAAGATTTAACACAATCAAACTTAGGTGTCATACCTGACTCCTTACCTTCGTCGAGGTCCCAATCTTCAGAGTTGCGTTTAATTCTATCCAATAAATTCCATCTGAATTCAATAGTGTTCATCATAAAAGAGCCAGCACAAGAAGTATCGAGCATGGTGCGATTGTTTTCAGAAAGCCGAGCATATAAATTTTGAATAATCATTTCTCTTGAGAGCTCATGATTGGGGCATGAATATAACATTGATTTAAGCCTCCCCCAAGCTTGAGCGATGCTTTCTCCTTTGCGAGGCCAGAAATTATATATATAACTGCGATCACGATGAACAAGATGCATAGGGTAATACTTTTGATTAAATTCCAACTTCAATCTTTTATAGTCCCAAAATCTCATATCATCACATAGCCTATACCATATCAATGTGTCTCCCTTCAAAGATAAAGGGAAGACCTTCTTCTTAGCAACATCATCGGGTATACCTGCAAGCTTAAATAATCCACAAACTTCATCCACATATATTAAGTGCTCATCAGGATGCTTTGTTCTATCTCCTGTAAAAGGGTTAGCTAGCAGATTTTCCATCATACCCGAAGGAAATTCAAAAGGAGTTTCATTTTCAATAGGTTCAGTAGGTTGAGGAGCAACTCTTTGCTCTACTGGACGGGGTGAAGATACCCCGAACAAGCCCCTCAGAGAATTACTTTCCATAGTAACAAGTGACAGTAAATTTCAGCACACTATATAAATTTTTCCTTACCAAATTCCACCTACCAAAAGCGCTACACTCCCCGGCAACGGCGCCAGAAAAGAGTCTTGATGACCCACAAGTATAGGGGATCTATCTTAGTCCTTTCTATAAGTAAGAGTGTCGAACCCAACGAGGAGCAGAAGGAAATGATAAGCGGTTTTCAGCAAGGTGTTCTCTGCAAGTACTGAAATAAGTGGTAACAGATAGTTTTGTGATAAGATAAATTGTAACGAGCAACAAGTAACAAAAGTAAATAAAGTGCAGCAAGGTGGCCCAATCCTTTTTGTAGCAAAGGACAAGCCGGAACAAACTCTTATAATAGGAAAAGCGCTCCCGAGGACACATGGGAATATCGTCAAGCTAGCTTTCATCACGTTCATATGATTCGCGTTCGATACTTTGATAATTTGATATGTGGGTGGATGTAACACCCCGGATGTAATTTACCCAATATGTACTCCAACTCTTGCCGTTTCCGTCCTTAAGTTATTTTATTTTCTCGGGTTCGGGTTTTTGTCCCCGTGTGTTGTTATCGTTTTCATGCATCTCATATCATGTCATCATGTGCATTGCATTTGCATACGTGTTCATCTCATGCATTCAAGCATTTTCCCCGTTGTCCGTTTTGCATTCTGGCATTTCGTTCTCCTCCGGTGGTCATTTCTACCTTTCTTTCATGTGTGGGGATTAAACATTTCCGGATTGGACCGAGACTTGCCTAGCGGCCTTGGTTTACTACCGGTAGACCGCCTGTCAAGTTTCGTACCATTTGGACTTCGTTTGATACTCCAACGGTTAACCGAGGGACCAAAAAGGCCTCATGTGTGTTGCAGCCCAACACCCCTCCAATTTGGCCCAAAACCCACCAAAACCTCCTCCATCATCTAGAGCGTTCAATCACGATCGCGTGGCCGAAAACCGCACCTCATTTGGACACTCCTAGCTCCCTCTATGCCTATAAATAGGTCCTCCTCCGAAAATCCGGATCTCTCCCCCGTCCAAACCCTAAAATCGCCCCGCCGCCACCGGACACGTCCGGCCGCCGCCAAACGAAGTCGCCGCCACCGCCCGCGCCAATCAGGAGGCGCCACGTGGCCGGCCGCGTCCTCCCACCGTCGCGGCCCGCCCGGCCCGCAGCCGGCCCCCGCGGCCCATCCCGGTCCGCCGCCGCCTGCCTCCTCCTTCCCCGACGCCGTCGACCGTGCGCTGCCCCGCCGCCCGGCTCGCCCGCCTCCTCGCCCCGAAGGCTGCCGTCGCTGCGCCATTGCCGGCGGAGCAAGCTCCGCCGCGACAACCCCTCGCCGCCCCGCGCCGCCTCGTCGCCGGTGGCCACCGCCCCGCCGGCGCCGCCCATCCTCCCGGCCGGCAAGTCCCCCGACGACTCCGGCGACCTCCTGCTACAGAGCTCCGGCGGACCTCGTAAATCGCGCCCGGATCACGATCTGGATCTGAAATCCATGGGTTGACTTTTTGTCTTGAAATCCTAATTTTATTGCTATGTTCATCGTGCCGTAACTCCTCATCCGTAGCTCCGTTTTGTACATATAGCATATCAAAATGTTCGTCTCAGAGAGCATATCATTTCATCTCATTGCATCATTTTCATTTGAGTTCATCTTGATGCCCGAAATGCTGTTAGAAGAATGCTATTTGAGTTAATTGTCAGATCTGCTGTTCCAATTAGATATTTGTCTTTTTTGCCATGATTAATGTGTGCATGATATGCCCCTGAGCTCTACATGACTTTTGTTATATGTTTTTCCATCTATCCAGAGGTGCAACCCATGTATTTTTGTGATGTGTGTGGTGACTAGCACAAGCTTGCAAAGTGAGGCATTTTTAATACTGATTTAAGGGACTTAGCATTTCCATAAGTTCTTGACCTGTTTTTCTCATATGGCCATATGTTCATGTTGTTTTCCTAGTGATCCGTGCCTCTTTTGAGGATGATCAGTAAGGATGTTTTGTTAGTATTGTAGTGCTCTATCCATCCATGTCTTTGTTTGCAATTATGGAGCACCCTAGCTTGAGTCAATCGAGCTCTACTTTTGTCATTTCGTGAATCTGGGCAGATTGTCTACTTGTTAGCAATTTTGCCGAGGATGTTGTAGTTGATCCGTGTATGATATGCTATTGTTCTTGCCATGTCTAGCTTTTATTTTGTGTATTCTTGATGGGTGTATGCTTAGATTGTCATGACTTTCTCTGTAGTGAGTGCATCGAGCTTGTAAACATGCCTACTTGATATCTGTTTCAGCATGCTCTAGTTTTCACTAAGTCTGTGATCTGATTATGTTTTTGCCATGTTCACATGCTTGCAAATGTATTTTCTAATCCCTTTTGGATCAAGGTCACTAAGGGACTTTTGTTAAGCTCTTTGAGTAGCTCCATGCCATGCTTTACTTTGCCATGTTCAGATCCCGTAGCATATTGTTTTCTTGCTCCAAAGTGTGCTATATGATCTGAAATTCCAGACTAGTGTTAATTTCACCAAGTCTGAAATCTGTTTACCAAATGCATTTTTGCCATGCTTGTTTGAACCTGTTAATGGATGAATTGGCCGTAGCTCAGTGCTAACTTTTGTTAAGCCTCATGAATGGATTCCTGCCATGTATTTTGATGCCATGTTTGGGTGCTGTAGCATGTTCATCTTGTTGCATTTAGATGGCTACTTGGTGTAAATCGCAAAACGTGGTCATATTTGAATTGCTTGCCATTTCCAAACCGTAACTCCAATTCCGGCGTTCTTTATATCGTTTTCAAGCGATTTCATCTCATCTTTCCAGTGGCACACTTGGATTTCCAAGTTGAGGCCAGGTTCATGCATTCCTTGTCAAATCTTGCATATGCATCACATATTGCATCCTGCATAGCATACCATGTTTGCATCATGTTGTTTGAGTTTGCACGTCGTTGATTGTGCTCCATTTGCTTGTTTGTATTGTTTGGGTAGAGCCGGGAGACGAGTTAGCTAACGAGGAGCCCTTTGAGTTTGCTTTAGAGGATCCAGTCAACTCTGACAACTTTCCAGGCAAGATGATCATACCCTCGAAATCACTACTATCTTTGCTTTGCTAGATGCTCGCTCTTTTGCTATGCCTATGCTACGATGCCTATCACTTGCTTTCATGCCTCCCAAATTGCCATGTCAAACCTCTAACCCACCATGTCCTAGCAAACCATTGATTGGCTATGTTACCGCTTTGCTCAGCCCCTCTTATAGCGTTGCTAGTTGCAGGTGAAGATTGGAGACCGTTCCTTGTTGGAACATTATTTACTTGTTGGGATATCATTATATTGCCATGTTATCTTAATGCATCTATATACTTGGTAAAGGGTGGAAGGCTCGGCCTCTCGCCTAGTGTTTCGTTCCACTCTTGCCGCCCTAGTTTTCGTCATATCGGTGTTATGTTCCCGGATTTTGCGTTCCTTACGCGGTTGGGTTATAATGGGAACCCCTTGATAGTTCGCCTTGATTAAAGCTTTTCCAGCAATGCCCAACCTTGGTTTTACCATTTGCCACCTAGCCTCTTTTCCCTTGGGTTTCCGGAGCCCGAGGGTCATCTTATTTAACCCCCCGGGCCAGTGCTCCTCTGAGTGTTGGTCCGACCGAGTAGACTGCGGGGCCACCTCGGGGCAACTTGAGGGTTAGTTTTACTCGTAGGATGTCTCATCTGAGTGTGCCCTGAGAACTAGATATGTGCAGCTCCTATCGGGATTTGTCGGCACATTCGGGCGGTGTTGCTGGACTTGTTTTAACCTGTCGAAGTGTCTTGAAGAACCGAGATACCGAGTCTGATCGGAACGTCTCGGGAGGAGGTTTATTCCTTCGTTGACCGTGAGAGCTTGTCATGGGCTAAGTTGGGACTCCCCTGCAGGGATTTGAACTTTCGAAAGCCGTGCCCGCGGTTATGGGCAGATGGGAATTTGTTAATGTCCGGTTGTAAATAACTTGAACCTTAATTTAATTAAAATGAATCAACAGTGTGAGTTACCGTGATGGTCTCTTCTCGGCGGAGTCCGGGAAGTGAACACGGTGTTGGAGTAATGCTTGCGCAGGTTGTTCTCTAGTTGCTCGCTCACGCTTTGCCTCCTCTTCTCGCTCTCTTTTGCGAAAAGGATAGCCACCATATATGCTAGTCGCTTGCTGCAGCTCCACATATTTACCCTGCCTTACCTATAAGCTTAAATAGTCTTGATCGCGAGGGTGCAAGATTGCTGAGTCCCTGTGGCTCACAGATTACTTCCAAACCAGATGCAGGGCCTGATGACTCCGTTCCAGATGACGCGCTTGAGCTCAAGTGGGAGTTTGACGAGGACTCACGCCGCTACTACGTGTCTTTCCCTGATGATCAGTAGTGGTGCCCAGTTGGGGTGATAGGGACCGTGTCGCATGTTGGGTTATCTTTTATTTTGGCACTATAGTCGGGCCATGAGTGTTTGAATGTTGTAATGCAATTTATGTACTTTGTTTGACGTGGCGAGTGTAAGCCAACTATGTATCACCCCTTTTATTATCTATATTACATGGGATGTTGTGATGATTGCCTAACTTGCGACATTGCTTTCAATGCGGTTATGTCTCTAAGTCGTGCCTCGACACGTGGGAGCTATAGCCGCATCGAGGGCGTTACAAGTTGGTAATCAGAGCCTTCCCCGACCTTAGGAGCCCCATTGCTTGATCGTTATTAGCAGCCGAGTTGTGTCTAGAAAAATGTTTTGAGTCATTTAGGAATTATATATCGGAGAGTTTAGGAATTCTTTTTATTTCCCAGTCTCCTCATCGCTCTGGTAAGGCATCCTGACATAGAGTTTTGACTCTTCTCTTCTCAAATTTCACTAAAAAAAATTTTAGGATCACGGGGGTATCTTGGAATCGTTCCAATGGGTTTGTGACGAGAACATTGTCTTGGTGCCTCCTGTCAGGGGTTTTGTGGCAGTGTCCCGGGGAGTTGAGCTCCGAGGTGTTGTCTTCATAATTTTATCGTTGCAGTTCTGGAATACCTAAGTTTAGTACGCCGACATCGAAAATCTCTTTTATGCAGTTCGTTGGTGAGATAACCTCGACGCCACCCAGTACTGGGGTGGGAGTTCGGGAGTATCGCCATAACTTGTATAACGGATGCTTTTCGAAGGTTGAGGTAGATGGTTTCCGAAGTTTTCTCAGTTATGTGTTGAAGGATGGATACAGTTGGATGTAGGAATTGCTAGATTTGGGTGAGATATTATGCTTCCCCTGTATCCCCAACACCTGATTGCATAATCGGAAAGGTTCGGGAGTTTCATAGGTGAGAATTCTTGTAGCTCTAGTTCTTCTTCCATGGATATTTGGTTTGAGATTGGGATTTCTTACCGAGTATTCATTCTTGATCCGTATCTTGTTGATTTATTTCTCTACCTAAATTCTAAGTGGCTTCTCAATTTATGGATATGTGACCATTTCAAGAGGAATGCATTCGTTCATTTTGTTCGGATGTGAAGACTATATGTTGCAATTTTCATTCCATTTGATTCAGCTTCATTTTATCTGTCAATGTGCTAACGGCGGTCAACCTCTTCAGGATGGCTCCCGCTAAGAGCACCAATCAGAATCAGAATCAAGATCCGCCACCACCTCCTCCTCCTCCGGAGGCATGGCAAGCTGTGATGGCCGCAACCAATGCAAACACACAGTTGATCATGCAAATTCTTCAAGAGCGCAATCAAGCGAACCAAGGCAACCAAGGTCACAATCAGAATCACTTTGCTACACTCAACTAGTTCCTTGCTAACGGGCCAAAGACTTTCAGCAATTGTGTTGAGGCAACCGATGCTGATGATTGGCTAGTGGATCTGTGCAAGCATTTCGAGTGCAGTAACGTCAGGCCTGAGGACTTTGTCAAGTTCGCTTCCTTCCAACTCAAAGATCAAGCTGCAGAATGGTTCCAGCAGTACAAGGATTCCAGGGGTGGACGTGTTATTACCTGGGATGAATTCCATCAAGACTTCAGAGCTCATCATATCCCCCAGAGCGTGGTTGAAAGCAAGCGTGAGGAATTCCGCAACCTGAAGCAAGGCTCTTTGTCTGTCTATGACTACAACAAGTTGTTTCAGAAGCTCGCCCGCTTTGCTAAGCAGGACGTCCCTGATGAGAAGAGCATGATATACCAGTTCAAGGGTGGTCTCAGAGAAGAAATTCAACTAGCTCTTGTTCTCTTTGAGCCCTTGAGGTATGATGAGTTCTACAACATGGCATTGAAGCAAGAGGCCACTCAACTGAGGTGTGATGCTTCTAAGAAGCGAT
The DNA here is from genome assembly GCF_003073215.2 of Triticum urartu. Classification (NCBI taxonomy): domain Eukaryota; kingdom Viridiplantae; phylum Streptophyta; class Magnoliopsida; order Poales; family Poaceae; genus Triticum; species Triticum urartu. The sequence goes on along the minus strand of NC_053028.1, from coordinate 524,220,499 downwards.
TCAGAGACACTACTCCTTCTTCCTCTACTCAAGTGGCCAAGCAGCAGAAGTATTGGCTTCCTCCTCCCCCATTCCGTCAGCCGTATCAGCAGAAGAGCAAAGGTGGCAGTGGATCTTCCCACCCACCCAACCCTGGCTTTCAGAACAAGACTTCGTCTCAAGCTCCAAGATCAAGTGCTCCGTATAACCGTCCGCTTTCAGAGGTCACGTGCAACAAGTGCCAACAGAAGGGTCACTATGACAACAAATGCTTCAATCAGAGGCGTCTTCCTCCTCCTCCTCATGTGAGATCGGCAAGTACAGCTGTGGTCAAGCATAACCCCAAGCACGCCAAGGTCAACTTGATGAATGCAGCTCAGGCAGAGGACTCGTCAGATGTCATCATGGGTAAACTTCCTGTTAACGATGTTCCTGCAAAAGTCTTTTTGATACTGGTGCATCGCATTCTTTCTTGTCATGCCCTTTTGCATCGAAGCACAATGTTGATACAGAGATCATGCCCAAAGTCATGCAAGTTGTTTCTCCCGGCAAGCTTTTGACTTCTAGTTTGGTTGCTCCCGATATCTTTATCACGTTGGGCGACTACAAGTTTCTCTCTTCTCCGGTGGTTCTTGGTAATTCGGATATTGATCTTATTCTCGGGATGGATTGGCTTTCTAAGCACAAGGCGCATCTTGATTGTGCAGCCAGGCAGATTCAATTGACTCATTCGTTTGAGGATGTAATTGTCTTTGTCGCTCGTGATGATACCATCCGTCTATTTTCTCTCAATGAGAAGGGTGAACTGGGATGCTATCTCGCAAATTCCAGTCGTTTGCGAATATCAAGACGTCTTTCCAGAAGAGCTTCCAGGAATGCCTCCGCACCGGCCAGTTGAATTCGTCATCGATCTTGAGCCTGGCACGGAACCTGTGTGTAAGCGTCCTTACAAGCTTGGACCTGAAGAGTTGAAGGAGCTGAAGAAGAAACTCGATATTCAAGAGAAAATGGGTCTCATCCGGCCTAGTTCTTCTCCGTGGGGTTGTGGTGTTCTTTTTGTGAAGAAGAAGGATGGAACGGACTGACTTTGTGTTGATTACCGTCCATTGAACAAGAAGACCATCAAGAACAAATACCCACTTCCCAACATCAACGAGCTGTTCGAACAACTCAAAGGTGCCCAAGTTTTCTCCAAGCTTGATCTCCGTATGGGTTATCATCAGATTCAAATCCGTGAGCAAGATATCCCCAAGACGGCTTTCAGGGCAAAGCTATGGGCCATATGAATACACTGTCATGTCTTTTGGCCTCGTCAACGCTCCTCCGACGTTCTCTCGCATGATGAACTTCATCTTCAATGCCTACACCGATGACTTCGTTTTGGTCTATCTCGACGATATTCTGGTTTTCTCGAAGAACAAGGAAGATCATGCCAAGCACTTGCGTTTGGTACTCGATAAGCTCAGAGAACACAAGTTCTACGCCAAGTTCTCCAAGTGCGAATTTTGGCTCGATGAGGTTCTTTATCTTGGTCATATAATCTCTGCCAAGGGCATTGCGGTGAATCCTGAGAAGGTGTCTGCAATTGTGAATTGGGAACCTCCTCAGAACGTGAAGCAACTCCGTAGCTTCCTCGGTCTCGCAAGCTACTGCCGAAGATTCGTTGAAAACTTTTCTAAGATCGCGAAGCCTCTCTCTAATCTTCTCCAGAAGCACGTCAAGTACGTTTGGTCTCCGGAGTGTGACATTGCTTTCAACACTTTGAAAGAAGTCACTGCTCCAGTTCTGACTCCGCCTGATGAATCCAAGCCGTACGAGGTCTTTTGTGATGCCTCTCTCCAAGGTCTTGGCGCAGTGTTGATGCAAGAGAAGAAAGTTGTTGCTTATACCTCTCGCCAGTTGAAGCCCAACGAGAAGAACTACCCCACTCATGATCTCGAGTTGGCGGCAGTTGTGCATGCTCTTTTGACTTGGAGACATCTCTTATTGGGAAGAAAAGTGGACATTTTCACTGATCACAAGAGTCTCAAGTACATCTTCACTTAGCCTAATCTCAACCTCAGGCAAACTCGATGGGTCGAAATGATTCAAGAGTATAATCCGAGTATCGAGTATACTCCAGGCAAGGACAATGTGATTGCTGACGCATTGAGCAGGAAGGCTTATTGCAACAGTCTTATTCTCAAGCCTTATCAACCCGAGCTTTGTGAAGCTTTCCGCAAACTTAATCTGCAAGTTGTTCCTCAAGGTTTCCTCGCCAACCTTCAAGTCTCTCCTACCTTGGAAGACCAGATTCGCCAAGCTCAACTTCTGGATGCTATGGTGAAAAAGGTGAAGATTGGGATTTCCAAGAGTCAACCCAAGTACAAGTGTTACCGCCTTGATGACAAGGATACTCTCTTCTTCGACGATCATATTGTTGTGCCCAAAGGTGACCTCCGTAAAGTGATCATGAACGAGGCTCACAATTCTCTCCTCTCCATCCACCCTGGGAGCACGAAGCTGTATCAGGACCTCAAGCAGACTTATTGGTGGACTCAAATGAAGCGCGAGATTGCTCAATTCGTGAATGAATGTGATGTCTGCAGAAGAGTGAAGGCAGAACACCAAAGGCCAGCGGGTCTCCTCCAACCACTTGCCATTCCAGAATGGAAGTTTGACCACATTGAAATGGACTTCGTGACTGGGTTTCCAAAGTCCAAGCATGGCAATGATGCTATATTCGTTGTCATCGACAAAATCACTAAAGTGGCTCACTTTCTGCCTATCAAAGAGTCTATCACTGCAGCTCAATTGACGGAACTCTATACCTCTCAGATTGTCTCTCTGTTGGGGAACGTAGTAATTTCAAAAAATTTCCTACAGACACGCAAGATCATGGTGATGCATAGCAACGAGGGGGAGAGTGTGATCTACATACCTAGTAGATCGACAACGGAAGCGTTTGGTTGATGTAGTCGTACGTCTTCATGGCCCGACCGATCAAGCACCGAAACTACGGCACCTCCGAGTTTTAGCACACGTTCAGCTCGATGACGATCCCCGGACATCGATCCAGCAAAGTGTCGGGGAAGAATTCCGTCAGCACGACGGCGTGGTGACGATCTTGATGTACTACTGCAGCAGGGCTTCGCCTAAACTCTGCTACAATATTATCGAGGACTATGGTGGAAGGGGGCACCGCACACGGCTAAGAATATGATCACGTGGATCAACTTGTGTGTTTCTGGGGTGCCCCTACCTCCGTATATAAAGGACTAAGGGAGGGGGGGTGCGGCCGGCCATGGAGAGGCGCGCCAGGAGAGTCCTACTCCCTCTGGGAGTAGGATTCCCCCCCTAATCCTAGTTGGAATAGGATTCACGGAGGGGGGAAAGGAGAGAGAGAGGGGCCGGCCCCCTCTCCTTGTCCTATTCGGACCAAGGGAGGGGAGGGGCGCGCGGCCCATGTTGGGCCGCCTCTTCTCTTTTCCACTAAGGCCCACTATGGCCCATATATCTCCCGGGGGGTTCCGGTAACCTCCCGGTACTCCGGTAAAATCCCGATTTCACTCGGAACACTTCCGATATCCAAACATAGGCTTCCAATATATCAATCTTTATGTCTCGACCATTTCGAGAATCCTCGTCATGTCCGTGATCACATTCGGGACTCCGAACAACCTTCGGTACATCAAAATGCATAAACTCATAATATAACAGCCATCGTAACCTTAAGCGTGCGGACCCTACGGGTTCGAGAACAATGTAGACATGACCGAGACATGTCTCCGGTCAATAACCAATAGCAGCACCTGGATGCCCATATTGGCTCCTACATGTTCTACGAAGATCTTTATCGGTCAGACCGCATAACAACATACGTTTTCCCTTTGTCATCGGTATGTTACTTGCCCGAGATTCGATCGTCGGTATTCCAATACCTAGTTCAATCTCGTTACCGGCAAGTCTCTTTACTCGTTCTGTAATACATCATCCCGCAACTAACTCATTAGTTGCAATGCTTGCAAGGCTTTAAGTGATGTGCATTACCGAGAGGGCCCAGAGATACCTCTCCGACAATCAGAGTGACAAATCCTAATCTCGAAATACGCCAACCCAACATGTACCTTTGGAGACACCTGTAGAGCTCCTTTATAATCACCCAGTTATGTTGTGACGTTTGGTAGCACACAAAGTGTTCCTCCGGCAAACGGGAGTTGCATAATCTCATAGTCATAGGAACATGTATAAGTCATGAACAAAGCAATAGCAACATACTAAACGATCGGGTGCTAAGCTAATGGAATGGGTCATGTCAATCAGATCATTCACTTAATGATGTGATCCCGTTAATCAAATAACAACTCATTGTTCATGGTTAGGAAACATAACCATCTTTGATTAACGAGCTAGTCAAGTAGAGGCATACTAGTGACACTTTGTTTGTCTATGTATTCACACATGTATTACGTTTCCAGTTAATACAATTCTAGCATGAATAATAAACATTTATCATGATATAAGGAAATAAATAATAACTTTATTATTGCCTCTAGGGCATATTTCCTTCAGTCTCCCACTTGCACTAGAGTTAATAATCTAGATTACACAGTAATGATTCTAACACCCATGGAGCCTTGGTGCTGATCATGTTTTGCTCGTGGAAGAGGCTTAGTCAACGGGTCTGCAACATTCAGATCCGTATGTATCTTGCAAATCTCTATGTCTCCCACCTGGACTAGATCCCGGATGGAATTGAAGCGTCTCTTGATGTGCTTGGTTCTCTTGTGAAATCTGGATTCCTTTGCCAAGGCAATTGCACCAGTATTGTCACAAAAGATTTTCATTGGAACCCGATGCACTAGGTATGACACCTAGATCGGATATGAACTCCTTCATCCAGACTCCTTCATTTGCTGCTTCCGAAGCAGCTATGTACTCCGCTTCACATGTAGATCCCGCTACAACGCTTTGTTTAGAACTGCACCAACTGACAGCTCCACCGTTTAATGTAAACACGTATCCAGTTTGCGATTTAGAATCGTCCGGATCAGTGTCAAAGCTTGCATCAACGTAACCTTTTACGATGAGCTCTTTGTCACCTCCATATATGAGAAACATATCCTTAGTCCTTTTCAGGTATTTCAGGATGTTCTTGACCGCTGTCCAGTGATCCACTCCTGGATTACTTTGGTACCTCCCTGCTAGACTTATAGCAAGGCACACATCAGGTCTGGTACACAGCATTGCATACATGATAGAGCCTATGGCTGAAGCATAGGGAACATCTTTCATATTCTCTCTATCTTCTGCAGTGGTCGGGCATTGAGTCTTACTCAACTTCACACCTTGTAACACAGGCAAGAACCCTTTCTTTGCTTGATCCATCTTGAACTTCTTCAAAACTTTGTCAAGGTATGTGGTTTGTGAAAGTCCAATTAGGCGTCTTGATCTATCTCTATAAATCTTAATGCCTAATATGTAAGCAGCTTCACCGAGGTCTTTCATTGAAAAACTCTTATTCAAGTATCCCTTTATGCTATCCAGAAATTCTACATCATTTCCAATTAGTAATATGTCATCCACATATAATATCAGAAATGCTACAGAGCTCCCACTCACTTTCTTGTAAATACAGGCTTCTCCAAAAGTCTGTATAAAACCAAATGCTTTGATCACACTATCAAAACGTTTATTCCAACTCCGAGAGGCTTGCACCAGTCCATAAATGGATCGTTGGAGCTTGCACACTTTGTTAGCTCCCTTTGGATCGACAAAACCTTCTGGTTGCATCATATACAACTCTTCTTCCAGAAATCCATTCAGGAATGCAGTTTTGACATCCATCTGCCAAATTTCATAATCATAAAATGCGGCAATTGCTAACATGATTCGGACAGACTTAAGCATCGCTACGGGTGAGAAGGTCTCATCGTAGTCAATCCCTTGAACTTGCCAAAAACCTTTTGCGACAAGTCGAGCTTTGTAGACAATAATATTACCGTCAGCGTCAGTCTTCTTCTTGAAGATCCATTTATTCTCAATTTCTCACCGATCATCGGGCAAGTCAACCAAAGTCCATACTTTGTTCTCATACATGGATCCCATCTCAGATTTCATGGCTTCAAGCCACTTTGCGGAATCTGGGCTCACCATCGCTTCTTCATAGTTCGTAGGTTCATCATGATCTAGTAGCATGACTTCCGGAACGGGATTACCGTACCACTCTGGCGCGGATCTTACTCTGGTTGATCTACGAGGTTCAGTAGTATCTTGTTCTGAAGTTTCATGATCATCATCATTAGCTTCCTCACTAACTGGTGTAGGTGTCACAGAAACAGTTTTCTGTGATGTACTACTTTCCAATAAGGGAGCAGGTACAGTTACCTCGTCAAGTTCTACTTTCCTCCCACTCACTTCTTTCGAGAGAAACTCCTTCTCTAGAAAGTTTCCGAATTTAGCAACAAAAGTCTTGCCTTCGGATCTGTGATAGAAGGTGTATCCAATAGTCTCCTTTGGATATCCTATGAAGACACATTTCTCCGATTTGGGTTCGAGCTTATCAGGTTGAAGTTTTTTCACATAAGCATCGCAGCCCCAAACTTTCAGAAACGACAACTTTGGTTTCTTGCCAAACCACAGTTCATAAGGCGTCGTCTCAACGGATTTTGATGGTGCCCTATTTAACGTGAATGCAGTCGTCTCTAGAGCGTATCCCCAAAACGATAGCGGTAAATCAGTAAGAGACATCATAGATCGCACCATATCTAGTAAAGTACGATTACGATGTTCGGACACACCATTACGCTGTGGTGTTCCGGGTGGCGTGAGTTGCGAAACTATTCCACAATTTTTCAAATGTACACCAAACTCGTAACTCAAATATTCCCCTCCATGATCAGATCGCAGAAACTTTATTTTCTTGTTACGATGATTTTCAACTTCACTCTGAAATTCTTTGAACTTTTCAAATGTTTCAGACTTATGTTTCATTAAGTAGATATACCCATATCTGCTTAAGTCATCTGTGAAGGTGAGAAAATAACGATATCCGCCACGAGCCTCAATATTCATCAGGCCACATACATCTGTATGTATGATTTCCAACAAATCTGTTGCTCTCTCCATAGTACCGGAGAATGGTGTTTTGGTCATCTTGCCCATGAGGCACGGTTCGCAAGTACCAAGTGATTCATAATCAAGTGGTTCCAAAAGTTCATCAGTATGGAGTTTCTTCATGCGTTTTACACCGATATAACCTAAACGGAAGTGCCACAAATATGTTGCACTATCATTATCAACTCTGCATCTTTTGGCTTCAACATTATGAATATGTGTGTTACTACTATCGAGATTCAACAAGAATAGACCACTCTTCAAGGGTGCATGACCATAAAAGATATTACTCATATAAATAGAACAACCATTATTCTCAGATTTAAATGAATAACCATCTCGCATCAAACAAGATCCAGATATAGTGTTCATGCTTAACGCTGGAACCAAATAACAATTATTTAGGTCTAATATTAATCCCGAAGGTAGATGTAGAGGTAGCGTGCCGACTGCGATCACATCGACTTTGGAACCGTTTCCCACGCGCATCGTCACCTCGTCCTTAGCCAATCTTCGCTTAATCCATAGTCCCTGTTTCGAGTTGCAAATATTAGAAACAGAACCAGTATCAAATACCCAGGTGCTACTGCGAGCATTAGTAAGGTACACATCAATAACATGTATATCACATATGCCTTTGTTCACCTTGCCATCCTTCTTATCCGCCAAATACTTGGGGCAGTTCCGCTTCCAGTGACCAGTCTGCTTGCAGTAGAAGCACTCAGTTTCAGGCTTAGGTCCAGGTTTGGGTTTCTTCTCTTGAGTAGCAACTTGCTTGTTGTTCTTTTTGAAGTTTCCCTTCTTCTTCCCTTTGCCCTTTTTCTTGAAACTAGTGGTCTTGTTGACCATCAACACTTGATGCTCCTTCTTGATTTCTACCTCCGCAGCTTTCAGCATTGCGAAGAGCTCGGGAATAGTCTTATTCATCCCTTGCATATTATAGTTCATCACGAAGCTCTTGTAGCTTGGCGGCAGTGATTGGAGAATTCTGTCAATGACGCAATCATCTGGAAGATTAACTCCCAATTGAATCAAGTGATTATTATACCCAGACATTTTGAGTATATGCTCACTGACAGAACTGTTCTCCTCCTTCTTGCAGCTATAGAACTTATTAGAGACTTCATATCTCTCAATCCGGGCATTTGCTTGAAATATTAACTTCAACTCCTGGAACATCTCATATGCTCCATGACGTTCAAAACGTCGTTGAAGTCCCGATTCTAAGCCGTAAAGCATGGCACACTGAACTATCGAGTAGTCATCAGCTTTGCTCTGCCAGACGTTCATAACATCCGGCGTTGCTCCTGCAGCAGGCCTGGCACCCAGCGGTGCTTCCAGGACGTAATTCTTCTGTGCAGCAATGAGGATAATCCTCAAGTTACGGACCCAGTCCGTGTAATTGCTACCATCATCTTTCAACTTTGCTTTCTCAAGGAACGCATTAAAATTCAACGGAACAACAGCACGAGCCATCTATCTACAAACAAGCATAAACAAGCAAGATACTTATCAGGTACTAAGTTTCATGATAAATTTAAGTTCAGTTAATTTACTTAAAGAACTCCCACTTAGATAGACATCCCTCTAATCCTCTAAGTGATTACGTGATCCAAATCAACTAAACCATGTCCGATCATCACGTGAGATGGAGTAGTTTCATTGGTGAACATCACTATGTTGATCATATCTACTATATGATTCATGCTCGACCTTTCGGTCTCCGTGTTCCGAGGCCATATCTGTATATGCTTGGCTCGTCTAGTATAACCTGAGTATTCTGCGTGTGCAACTGTTTTGCACCCGTTGTATTTGAACGTAGAGCCTATCACACCCGATCATCACGTGGTGTCTCAGCACGAAGAACTTTCGCAACGGTGCATACTCAGGGAGAACACTTCTTGATAATTAGTGAGAGATCATCTTATAATGCTACCGTCAATCAAAGCAAGATAAGATGCATAAAAGATAAACATCACATGCAATCAATATAAGTGATATGATATGGCCATCATCATCTTGTGCTTGTGATCTCCATCTCCGAAGCACCATCGTGATCACCATCGTCACCGGCGTGACACCTTGATCTCCATTGTAGCATCGTTGTCGTCTCGCCAAGCTTGTGCTTCCACGACTATCGCTACCATTTAGTGATAAAGTAAAGCATTACATCACGATTGCATTGCATACAATAAAGCGACAACCATATGGCTCCTGCCAGTTGCCGATAACTCGGTTACAAAACATGATCATATCATACAATAAAATTCAGCATCATGTCTTGACCATATCACATCACAACATGCCCTGCAAAAACAAGTTAGACGTCCTCTACTTTGTTGTTGCAAGTTTTACATGGCTGCTACGGGCTTAAGCAAGAACTAATCTTACCTACGCATCAAAACCACAACGATAGTTTGTCAAGTTGGTGTTGTTTTAACCTTCGCAAGGACCTGGCGTAGCCACAATTGGTTCAACTAAAGTTGGAGAAACTGTCACCCGCAAGCCACCTCTGTGCAAAGCACGTTGGGAGAACCGGTCTCACGTAAGCGTACGCGTAATGTTGGTCTGGGCCGCTTCATCCAACAATACCGCCGAACCAAAGTATGACATGCTGGTAAGCAGTATGACTTATATCGCCCACAACTCACTTGTGTTCTACTCGTGCATATAACATCAACATATAAAACCTAGGCTCGGATGCCACTGTTGGGGAACGTAGTAATTTCAAAAAAATTCCTACGGACACGCAAGATCATGGTGATGCATAGCAACGAGGGGGAGAGTGTAATCTACATACCTAGTAGATCGACAACGGAAGCGTTTGGTTGATGTAGTCGTACGTCTTCACGGCCCGACCGATCAAGCACCGAAACTACGGCACCTCCGAGTTTTAGCACACGTTCAGCTCGATGACGATCCCCGGACTTCAATCCAGCAAAGTGTCGGGGAAGAGTTCTGTCAGCACGACGGCGTGGTGACGATATTGATGTACTACTGCAGCAGGGCTTCGCCTAAACTCCGCTACAATATTATCGAGGACTATGGTGGAAGGGGGCACCGCACACGGCTAAGAATATGATCACGTGGATCAACTTGTGTGTTTCTGGGGTGCCCCTGCCTCCATATATAAAGGACTAAGGGAGGGGGGTGCGGCCGGCCATGGAGAGGCGCGCCAGGAGAGTCCTACTCCCTCTGGGAGTAGGATTCCCCCCCCCCAATCCTAGTTGGAATAGGATTCGCGGAGGGGGGAAAGGAGAGAGAGGGGCCGGCCCCCTCTCCTTCTCCTATTCGGACCAAGGGAGGGGAGGGGCGCACGGCCCATGTTGGGCTGCCTCTTCTCTTTTCCACTAAGGCCCACTATGGCCCATATATCTCCCGGGGGGTTCCGGGAACCTCCCGGTACTTCGGTAAAATCCCGATTTCACTCGGAACACTTCCGATATCCAAACATAGGCTTCCAATATATCAATCTTTATGTCTCGACCATTTTGAGACTCCTCGTCATGTCCGTGATCACATCCGGGACTCCGAACAACCTTCGGTACATCAAAATGCATAAACTCATAATATAACTGTCATCGTAACCTTAAGCGTGCGGACCCTATGGGTTCGAGAAAAATGTAGACATGACCGAGACATGTCTCCGGTCAATAACCAATAGCGGGACCTGGATGCCCATATTGGCTCCTACATATTCTACGAAGATCTTTATCGGTCAGACCGCATAACAACATACGTTGTTCCCTTTGTCATCGGTATGTTACTTGCCCGAGATTCGATCATCGGTATTCCAATACCTAGTTCAATCTCGTTACCGGCAAGTCTCTTTACTCGTTCTGTAATACATCATCCCGCAACTAACACATTAGTTGCAATGCTTGCAAGGCTTTAAGTGATGTGCATTACCGAGAGGGCCCAGAGATACCTCTCCGACAATCGGAGTGACAAATCCTAATCTCGAAATACGCCAACCCAACATGTACCTTTGGAGACACCTGTAGAGCTCCTTTATAATCACCCAGTTACGTTGTGACGTTTGGTAGCACACAAAGTGTTCCTCCGGCAAACGGGAGTTGCATAATCTCATAGTCATAGGAACATGTATAAGTCATTGAAGAAAGCAATAGCAACATACTAAACGATCGGGTGCTAAGCTAATGGAATGGGTCATGTCAATCAGATCATTCACTTAATGATGTGATCCCGTTAATCAAATAACAACTCATTGTTCATGGTTAGGAAACATAACCATCTTTGATTAACGAGCTAGTCAAGTAGAGGCATACTAGTGACACTTTGTTTGTCTATGTATTCACACATGTATTATGTTTCCGGTTAATACAATTCTAGCATGAATAATAAACATTTATCATGATATAAGGAAATAAATAATAACTTTATTATTGCCTTCTAGGGCATATTTCTTCACTCTCTGCACGGTATTCCATAGTGATCTCTTTCAGACCGTGGCAGCATCTTTACCTCCAAGTTTTGGGATTCTTTCAGAAGGCCATGGGCACCAACATCCGCTTCAGCACAGCTTTCCATCCTCAAACTAGCGGTCAAGTCGAGCGTGTCAATCAGATTCTTGAAGATATGCTCAGGGCTTGTGTGATCTCCTTCGGCATGAAGTGGGAGGATTGTCTTCCTTATGCTGAATTCTCCTACAACAACAGTTTTCAAGCAAGTTCGGGCAAGGCCCCATTTGAAATTCTGTATGGCAGGAAGTGCCGTACCCCTCTCAACTGGTCTGAAACCGGTGAACGTCAGCTTTTGGGTAAATGACTTAATCACAGAGGCAGAGGAAATGTGCAAAGTCATTCGAGATAACCTCAAAGCAGCCCAATCCCGCCAGAAGAGCTACTATGATAGTAAGCACCGTGATTTGGCTTTCGAGATCGGAGATCATGTTTACCTCCGCGTCTCTCCTATGAAAGGTACTCGTCGCTTCGGTATCAAAGGGAAGCTTGCCCCCAGATACGTGGGACCTTTCAAGATTGTCAGCAAGAGAGGCGATCTCGCCTATCAACTCGAGCTTCCTTCAAACTTTGCAAATGTTCATGACGTGTTCCATGTCTCTCAGCTCCGAAAGTGCTTCAAGACTCCTGACCGCACCGTCAACTTCGAGGACATTGAGCTCCAAGAAGATCTCTCTTATCGTGAGCACCCAGTTGCTATTCTTGAAGAGACTGAACGCAAGACTCGCAACAAGTCAATCAAATTCCTCAAAGTCAAGTGGTCACACCATTCCGACCGTGAAGCTACCTGGGAACGCGAGGATCACCTCCGTTCTGAGTACCCGGCGTTCTTTCAGTCCTAGATCTCGGGACGAGATCCTTTCGTAGTGGTGGAGTGTTGTAACACCCCGGATGTAATTTACCCAATATGTACTCCAACTCTTGCCGTTTCCGGCCTTAAGTTATTTTATTTTCTCGGGTTCGGGTCTTTGTCTCCGTGTGTTGTTATCGTTGCCATGCATCTCATATCATGTCATCATGTGCATTGCATTTGCATACGTGTTCATCTCATGCATTCGAGCATTTTCCCCGTTGTCCGTTTTGCATTCCGGCGCTTCGTTCTCCTCCGGTGGTCATTTCTACCTTTCTTTCGTGCGTGGGGATTAAACATTTCCGGATTGGACCGAGACTTGCCAAGCGGCCTTGGTTTACTACCGGTAGACCGCCTGTCAAGTTTCGTACCATTTGGACTTCGTTTGATACTCCAACGGTTAACCGAGGGACCGAAAAGGCCTCGTGTGTGTTGCAGCCCAACACCCCTCCAATTTGGCCCAAAACCCACCAAACCTCTCCATCATCTAGAGCGTTCGATCACGATCGCGTGGCCGAAAACCGCACCTCATTTGGACACTCCTAGCTCCCTCTATGCCTATAAATAGGTCCTCCTCCGAAAATCCGGATCTCTCCCCCGTCCAAACCCTAAAATCGCCCCGCCGCCACCGGACACGTCCGGCCGCCGCCGACGAAGTCGCCGCCGCCGCCCGCGCCAATCAGGAGGCGCCACGTGTGCCGCGCCTCCTCCACCGCCGCGGCCGCCGGCCCGCAGCCAGCCCCCGGCCCAATCCCGGTCCGCCGCCGCCTGCCTCCTTCCTTCCCCGCCGGTCACCTCGCCACCCGCGCCCGGCTCGCCCGCTCCTCGCGCCGAAGGCCGCCGCCGCCGCCCATTGCCGGGAGCAAGCTCGCCGCGACAACCCCTCGCCGCCCCGCGCCGCCTCGTCGCCGGTGGCCGCCGCCCCGCCGGCGCCGCCCTCCGCCGCCGCCTCGCCCCATCCTCCCGGCAAGTCCCCCGACGACTCCAGCGACCTCCTGCTACAGTGCTCCGGCGGACCTCGTAAATCGCGCCCGGATCAGATCGGATCTGAGATCCGCGGGTTGACTTTTTCCTGAAACCCTAATTTTTTGCTATGTTCATTGTGCCGTAACTCCTCATCCGTAGCTCCGTTTTGGGCATATAGCATATCAAAATGTTCGTCTCAGAGAGCACATTTCATCTCATTGCATCATTTTCATTTGAGTTCATCTTGATGCCCGAAATGCTGTTAGAAGAATGCTATTTGAGATAATTGTCAGATCTGCTGCTCCAATTAGATATTTGTCATTTTTGCCATGATTATGTGCATGATATGCCCCTGAGCTCTACATGAGTTTTGTTATATGTTTTGCCATCTATCCAGAGGTGCAACCCATGTATTTTTGTGATGTGTGTGGTGACTAGCACAAGCTTGCAAAGTGAGCATTCGTTAATGCTGATTTCAGGGACTTAGCATTTCCACTAAGTCCTTGACCTGTTTATCTCATATGGCCATATGTTCATGTTGTTTCCTAGTGATCCGTGCCTCTTTTGAGGATGATCAGTAAGGATGTTTTGTTAATTGTAGTGCTCTATCCATCCATGTCTTTGTTTGCAATTATGGAGCACCCTAGCTTGAGTCAATCGAGCTCTACTTTTGTCATTTCGTGAATCTGGGCAGATTGTCTACTTGTTAGCAATTTTGCCGAGGATGTTGTAGTTGATCCGTGCATGCTATGGTATTGTTCTTGCCATGTCTAGCTTGTATTTTGTGTATTCTTGATGGGTGTATGCTTAGATTGTCATGACTTGCTCTGTAGTGAGTGCATCGAGCTCGTAAACATGCCTACTTGATATCTGTTTCAGCATGCTCCAGTTTTCACTAAGTCTGTGATCTGATTATGTTTTTGCCATGTTCACATGCTTGCAAATGTATTTTCTGATCCCTTTTGGCTCAAGGTCACTAAGGGACTTTTGTTAAGCTCTTTGAGTAGCTCCATGCCATGCTTTACTTTGCCATGTTCAGGTCCTGTAGCATATTGTTTTCTTGCTCCAAAGAGTGCTATCTGATCTGAAATTCCAGACAAGTGTTAATTTCACTAAGTCTGAAATCTGTTTACCAAATGCATTTTTGCCATGCTTGTTTGAACCTGTTAATGGATGAATTGGCCGTAGCTCAGTGCTAGACTTTTGTTAAGCATCATGAATGGATCCCATATATTTTGATGCCATGTTTGGGTGCTGTAGCATGTTCATCTTGTTGCATTTAGATGGCTACTTGCTGTAAATCGCAGAACGTGGTCATATTGAATTGCTTGCCATTTCCAAACCGTAACTCCGATTCCGGCGTTCTTTATATCGTTTTCAAGCGATTTCATCTCATCTTTCCAGTGGCACACTTGGATTTCCAAGTTGAGGCCAGGTTCATGCATTCCTTGTCAAATCTTGCATATGCATCACATATTGCATCCCGCATAGCATACCATTTGCATCATGTTGTTTGAGTTTGCACGTGGTTGATTGTGTCCTTGTTGCTTGTTTGTCTTGTTTGGGTAGAGCCGGGAGACGAGTTCGCTAACGAGGAGCCCGTTGAGTTTTGCTTTCGAGGATCCAGTCAACTCTGACAACTTTGCAGGCAAGATGATCATACCCTCGAAATCACTACTATCTTTGCTTTGCTAGATGCTCGCTCTTTTGCTATGCCTATGCTACGATGCCTACCACTTGCTTTCATGCCTCCCAAATTGCCATGTCAAACCTCTAACCCACCATGTCCTAGCAAACCGTTGATTGGCTATGTTACCGCTTTGCTCAGCCCCTCTTATAGCGTTGCTAGTTGCAGGTGAAGATTGGAGCCCGTTCCTTGTTGGAACATTATTTACTTGTTGGGATATCATTATATTGCCATGTTATCTTAATGCATCTATATACTTGGTAAAGGGTGGAAGGCTCGGCCTCTCGCCTAGTGTTTTGTTCCACTCTTGCCGCCCTAGTTTCCGTCATATCGGTGTTATGTTCCCGGATTTTGCGTTCCTTACGCGGTTGGGTTATAATGGGAACCCCTTGATAGTTCGCCTTGATTAAAGCTTTTCCAGCAATGCCCAACCTTGGTTTTACCATTTGCCACCTAGCCTCTTTTCCCTTGGGTTTCCGGAGCCCGAGGGTCATCTTATTTAACCCCCCCCCCCGGGCCAGTGCTCCTCTGAGTGTTGGTCCGACCGAGTAGACTGCGGGGCCACCTCGGGGCAACTTGAGGGTTGGTTTTACTCGTAGGATGTCTCATCTGAGTGTGCCCTGAGAACGAGATATGTGCAGCTCCTATCGGGATTTGTCGGCACATTCGGGCGGTGTTGCTGGACTTGTTTTAACCTGTCGAGTGTCTTGAAGAACCAGATACCGAGTCTGATCGGAACGTCTTGGGAGGAGGTTTATTCCTTCGTTGACCGTGAGAGCTTGTCATGGGCTAAGTTGGGACTCCCCTGCAGGGATTTGAACTTTCGAAAGCCGTGCCCCGGTTATGGGCAGATGGGAATTTGTTAATGTCCGGTTGTAGATAACTTGAACCTTAATTAATTAAAATGAATCAACAGTGTGAGTTACCGTGATGGTCTCTTCTCGGCGGAGTCCGGGAAGTGAACACGGTGTTGGAGTAATGCTTGCGCAGGTTGTTCTCTAGTTGCTCGCTCGCGCTTTGCCTCCTCTTCTCGCTCTCTTTTGCGAAAAGGATAGCCACCATATATGCTAGTCGCTTGCTGCAGCTCCACATATTTACCCTGCCTTACCTATAAGCTTAAATAGTCTTGATCGCGAGGGTGCAAGATTGCTGAGTCCCTGTGGCTCACAGATTACTTCCAAACCAGATGCAGGGCCTGATGACTCCGTTCCAGATGACGCGCTTGAGCTCAAGTGGGAGTTCGACGAGGACTCACGCTGATACTACGTGTCTTTCCCTGATGATCAGTAGTGGTGCCCAGTTGGGGTGATCGGGACCGTGTCACATGTTGGGTTATCTTTTATTTTGGCACCGTAGTCGGGCCATGAGTGTTTGAATGTTGTAATGTTATTGATGTACTTTGTTTGACATGGCGAGTGTAAGCCAACTATGTATCTCCCCTTTTATTATCTATATTACATGGGATGTTGTGATGATTGCCTAACTTGCGACATTGCTTTCAATGCGGTTATGTCTCTAAGTCGTGCCTCGACATGTGGGAGCTATAGCCGCATCGAGGGCATTACAGTGGACTAGTGCTTGGGTGCTGTTCTTACTTGAACAAGCATCCCACTTATGATTAACCTCTATTGCAAGCATCTGCAACTACAACAAAAAGTATTAAGGTAAACCTAACCATAGCATGAAACATGTGGATCCAAATCAACCCCTTACGAAGCAACGCATAAACTAGGGTTTAAGCTTCTGTCACTCTAGCAACCCATCATCTACTTATTACTTCTCAATGCCTTCCTCTAGGCCCAAATAATGGTGAAGTGTTATGTAGTCGACGTTCACATAACACCACTAGAGGCTAGATAGCATACATCTTATCAAAATATCAAATGAATACCAAATTCACATGACTACTAATAGCAAGACTTCTCCCTTGTCCTCAGGAATGAACGTAATTACTCACAAAGCATATTCATGTTCATAATCAGAGGGGTAATAATATGCATATAGGATCTGAACATATGATCTTCCACCAAATAAACCAACTAGCATCAACTACAAGGAGTAATCAACACTACTAGCAACCTACTAGCACCAATCCAGGACTTTGAGACAAGAATTGGATACAAGAGATGAACTAGGGTTTGGAGATGAGATGGTGCAGGTGAAGATGTTGATGGAGATTGCCCTCTCCCGATGAGAGGAGCGTTGGTGATGATGATGGTGATGATTTCCCCCTCCCGGAGGGAAGTTTCCCCGGCAGAACAGCTCTGCCGGAGCTCTAGATTGGATCCTCCAAGGTTCCGCCTCATGGCGGCGAATTCTCGTCCTGAAAAGTTCCTTCTTATTTTTTTTCTCATCGGAAGACTTCATATAGGAGAAGATGGACGTCGGAGAGCCACCAGGGGGCCCACGAGGTAGGGGGCGCGCCCTAGGGGGGGCGCCCCCCACCCTCGTGAGAAGAGTGTGGGCCCCTGGCCTTCATCTTTGGCGAGGATTTTTCTTTATTTATTTTAAGACGTTCCGTGAAGTTTCAGGACTTTTGGAGTTGCGCAGAATAGGTCTCTAATATTTGCTCCTTTTCCAGCCCAGAATTCCAGCTGCCGGCATTCTCCCTCCTTATGTAAACCTTGTAAAATAAGAGAGAATAGCCATAAGTATTGTGACATAAAGTGAAATAACAGTCCATAATTCAATAAATATCGATATAAAAGCATGATGCAAAATGGACGTATCAGTGCGCGCCCCCTGCCTCGTGGGCCCCTCGAGCATCGTCTCGCGTGGATTTTTCTTCCCAAAAATCATATATATTCCAAAAAAATCTCCGTCAGTTTTTATTCCGTTTGGACTCCGTTTGATATGGATATTCTGCGAAACAAAAAACATGCAACAAATAGGAACTGGCACTGGGCACTGGATGAATATGTTAGTCCCAAAAATAGTATAAAAAGTTGCCAAAAGTATATGAAAGTTGTAGAATATTCGCATGGAACAATCAAAATTATAGATATGACGGAGACGTATCACGTAACTGGGTGATTATAAAGATGCTCTACAGGTGTCTCCGATGGTGTTTGTTGGGTTGGCATAGATCAATATTAGGATTTGTCACTCCGTGTATCGGAGAGGTATCTCTGGGCCCTCTCAATAATGCACATCACTATGAGCCTTGCAAGTAACATACTGATGACAAAGGGAACAACATATGTTGTTATGCGGTTTGACCGATAAAGATCTCCATAGAATATGTAGGAGCCAATATGAGCATCCAGGTTCCGCTATTGGTTATTGACCGGAGATGTGTCTCGGTCATGTCTACATAGTTCTCGAACCTGTAGGGTCACGCTTAACGTTCGATGACAATTTGTATTATGAGTTTCATGTTTTGATGAACCGAAGTTTGTTCAGAGTCCTGGATGAGAACACATACATGACGAGGAGTCTCGAAATGGTCGAGACATAAAGATTGATATATTGGAAGGTTATGTTTGGACACCGGAATGGTTTCGGATAGGTTCGGGCATTTTCCGGAGTACAGGGGGGTTACCGGACCCCCCCCCCCCCGGGGGAGTAATGGGCCACAATGGGCCTTATTGGAGAAGAGAGAGGGATGGCCAGAGGTGGCACCCCCCCTACCCAGTCCGAATTGGACAAGTGGACGAGGCGGCGCCCCCCTCCTTCCTTCTCTTCTCTCCTCTTTCCCTTTTTCTCCTACTTGGACTAGGAAAGGGGGGCAAATCCTACTTGGACTAGGAGTCCAAGTAGGACCCCCCCCCCATGGCGCGCCCCCTCCTAGGGTCGGCCTCCTCTCCTCCCCCTTTATATATGTGGGGAGGGGGCACCCCAAAGACACACAAGTGGATCTTTTAGCCGTGTGCGGTGCCCCCCTCCACAGTTACACACCTCGATCATATCGTTGTAGTGCTTAGGCGAAGCCCTGCATTGGTAACTTCATCATCACCGTCACCACGCCGTCGTGCTGGCGGAACTCTCCCTCGGCCTCAACTGAATCAAGAGTTCGAGGGACGTCATCGAGCTGAACGTGTGCTGATCGCGGAGGTGCCGTGCGTTCGGTACTTGGATCGGTTGGATTGCAAAGACGTTCGACTACATCAACCGCATTTCTAAATGCTTCCGCTTTCGGTCTACGAGGGTACGTAGACACACTCTCCCCTCTTGTTGCTATGCATCTCCTAGATAGATATTGTGTGATCGTAGATAAATTTTTTGAAATACTGCATTCCCCAATAGTGGTATCAGAGCCAGGTCTATGCGTAGATGTTATATGCATGAGTAGAACACAATGAGTTGTGGGCGATAATAGTCATACTGCTTACCAGCATGTCTTACTTTGATTCGGCAGTATTGTTGGATGAAGCGGCCAGACCGACATTACATGACCACGTTCATGAGACTGGTTCTACCGACGTGCTTCGCACACAAGTGACTAGTGGGTGTCTGTTTCTCCAGCTTTAGTTGAATCGAGTTTGACTACACCCGGGTCTTGTTGAAGGTTAAAACAACACACTTGATGAAAAATCGTTGTGGTTTTGATGTGTAGGTAAGAACAGTTCTTGCTAGAAGCCCGTAGCAGCCACGTAAAACTTGCAACAACAAAGTAGAGGACGTCCAACTTGTTTTTGCAGGGCATGTTGTGATGTGATATGGTCAAGACGTGATGATATAAATTGTTGTATGAGATGATCATGTTTTGTAACAGTTATCGGCAACTGGCAGGAGCCATATGGTTGTCGCTTTATTGTATGAAATACAATCGCCATGTAATTGCTTTACTTTATCACTAAGCGGTAGCGGTAGTCGTAGAAGCAATAGTTGGCGAGACGACAACGATGCTATGATGGAGATCAAGGTGTCAAGCCGGTGACGATGGTGATCATGACGGTGCTTTGGAGATGGAGATCAAAGGCACAAGATGACGATGGCCATATCATATCACTTATTTTGATTGCATGTGATGTTTATCCTTTATGCATCTTATTTTGCTTAGTACGGCGGTAGCATTATAAGATGACCTCTCACTAAATTTCAAGGTATAAGTGTTCTCCCTGAGTATGCACTGTTGCTACAGTTCGTCGTGCTGAGACACCACGTGATGATCGGGTGTGATAAGCTCTACATTCACATACAATGGGTGCAAGCCAGTTTTGCACATGCAGAATACTCGGGTTAAACTTGATGAGCGTAGCATATGCAGATATGGCCTCGAAACACTGAGACCGAAAGGTCGAGCGTGAATCATATAGTAGATATGATCAACATAGTGATGTTCACCATTGAAAACTTCTCCATCTCACGTGATGATCGGACATGGTTTAGTTGATATGGTTCACGTGATCATTTAGATGACTAGAGAGATGTCTATCTAAGTGGGACTTCTTAAGTGGTATGATTAATTGAACTTTATTTTATCATGAACTTAGTACCTGATAGTATTTTGCATGTCTATGTTGTTGTAGATAAATGTCCCATGCTACTGTTCCTTTGAATTTTAATGCGTTCCTAGAGAAAGATAAGTTGAAAGATGATGGTAGCAACTACATGGACTGGGTCCGTAACTTGAGGATTATCCTCATTGCTGCACAGAAGAATTACGTCCTGGAAGCACCGCTAGGTGCAAAGCCCACTGCAGGAGCAACACCAGATGTTATGAATGTCTGGCAGAGCAAAGCTAATGACTACTCAATAGTTTAGTGTGCCATGCTTTACGGCTTAGAACCGGGACTTCAACGATGTTTTGAATGTCATGGAGCATATGAGATGTTCCAGGAGATGAAGTTAATATTTCAAGCAAATGCCTGAATTGAGAGATATGAAGTCTCCATTAAGTTCTATAGCTGCAAGATGGAGGAGAATAGTTCTGTCAGTGAACATATACTCCGAATGTCTGGGTACCACAACCACTTGAATCAACTAGGAGTTAATCTTCCTGATGATAGTGTCATTGACAGAGTCCTTCAATCACAGCCACCAAGCTACAAAAGCTTCATGATGAACTATAATATGCAAGGGATGGATAATACAATTCCCGAGCTCTTCACAATGCTAAAAGTTGCGGAGGTAGAAATCAAGAAGGATCATCAAGTGTTGATGGTAAACAAGACCACTAGTTTCAAGAAGAAGAGCAAAGGGAAGAAGGGTAACTTCAAGAAGAATGGCAAGCAAGTTGCTGCTCAAGTGAAGAAACCCAAGTCTGGACCTAAGCCTGAGACTGAGTGCTTCTATTGCAAAGGGACTGGTCACTGGAAGCGGAACTTCCCCAAGAATTTGGCGGATAAGAAGGATGGCAAAGTGAAAGGTATATTTGATATACATGTTATTAATGTGTACCTTACTAATGCTCGCAGTAGCAACTTGGTATTTGATACTGGTTATGTTGCTCATATTTGCAACTCGAAACAGGGGCTACGGATTAAGCGAAGATTGGCTAAGGACAAGGTGACAATGCGCGTGGGAAATGGTTCCAAAGTCGATGTGATCGCAGTCGGCACGCTACCTCTACATCTACCTTCGAGATTAGTTTTAGACTTGAATAATTGTTATTTGGTGCCAGCGTTAAGCATGAACATTATATCTGGTTCTTGTTTGATGTGAGACAGTTATTCATTTAAATCAGAGAATAATGGTTGTTCTATTTATATGAGTAATATCTTTTATGGTCATGCACCCTTGATGAGTGGTCTATTTTTATTGAATCTCGATAGTAGTGATACACCTATTCATAGTATTGAAGCCAAGAGATATAAGTTTAATAATGATAGTGCAACTTATTTGTGGCACTGCCATTTAGGTCATATTGGTGTAAAGCGCATGAAGAAACTCCATGCCGATGGGCTTTTGGAATCACTTGATTATGAATCACTTGATGCTTGCGAACCATGCCTCATGGGCAAGATGACTAAGACTCCGTTCTCCGGAACAATGCAGCGGGCAACAGACTTATTGGAAATAATGCATACTGATGTATGCGGTCCGATGAGTGTTCATGCTCGCGGAGGATATCGTTATTTTCTGACCTTCACAAATGATTTAAGCAGATATGGGTATATCTACTTGATGAAACATAAGTCTGAAACTTTTGAAAAGTTCAAAGAATTTCATAGTGAAGTGGAAAATCATCGTAACAAGAAAATTAAGTTTCTACAATCTGATTGTGGAGGTGAATATTTGAGTTATGAGTTTGGTCTTCATTCGAAACAATGCAGAATAGTTTCGCAACTCATGCCACCTAGAACACCATAACGTAATGGTGTGTCTGAACATCATAACAGCACTTTATTAGATATGGTGCGATCTATGATGTCCCTTACTGATTTACCGCTATTGTTTTGGGGTTATGCTTTAGAGACAACTGCATTCACATTAAATAGGGCACCATCGGAATCCGTTGAGACGACACCATATGAGCTGTGGTTTGGCAAGAAACCCAAGTTGTCGTTTCTTAAAGTTTGGTGCTGCAATGCTTATGTGTAAAAGCTTCAACCTGGTAAGCTCGAACCCAAATCGAAGAAATGTGTCTTCATAGGATACCCAAAGGAGACTGTTGGGTATACCTTCTATCACAGATCCGAAGGCAAGATATTCATTGCTAAGAATGGATCCTTTCTAGAGAAGGAGTTTCTCTCGAAAGAAGTGAGTGGGAGGAAAGTAGAACTTGATGAGGTAACTGTACCTTCTCCCTTATTGGAAAGTAGTTCATCACAGAAGTCAGTTCCAGTGATTCGTACACCAATTAGTGGGGAAGCTAATGATGATGATCATGAAACTTCTGATCAGGTTACTACCGAACCTCATAGGTCAACTAGAGCAAGATCCACACCAAATTGGTACGGTAATCCTATTCTGGAGGTCATGTTACTTGACCATGACGAACCTACGAACTACGAGGAAGAGATGATGAGCCCAAATTCCACAAAATGGCTTGAGGGCATGCAATATGAGATGGGATCAATGTATGAGAACAAAGTGTGGACTTTGGTTGACTTGCCCGATGATCGACAAGCCATAGAGAATAAATGGATCTTCAAGAAGAAGACTGATGCTGATGGCAATATTACTGTCTACAAAACTCTACTTGTTGCAAAAGGTTTTTGACAAGTTCAAGGAGTTAACTACGATGAGACCTTCTCACCCGTAGCGATGCTTAAGTCTGTCCGAATCATGTTAGCAATTGCCGCATTTTATGATTATGAAATTTGGCAAATGGATGTCAAAACTGCATTCCTTAATGGATATCTGAAAGAAGAGTTGTATATGATGCAACCAGAAGGTTTTGTCGATCCTAAAGGTTCTAACAAAGTGTGCAAGCTCCAACGATCCATTTATGGACTAGTGCAAGCCTCTCGGAGTTGGAATATACACTTTGATAGTGTGATCAAAGCATATGGTTTTATACAGACTTTTGGAGAAGCCTGTATTTACAAGAAAGTGAGTGGGAGCTTCGTAGCATTTATGATATTATATGTGGATGACATATTGTTGATCGGAAATGATACTGAATTTCTAAATAGCATAAAAGGATCCTTGAATAAGAATTTTTCAATGAAAGACCTCAGTGAAGCTGCTTATATATTGGGCATCAAGATCTATTGAGATAGATCAAGACGCTTAATTGGACTTTCACAAAGCACATACCTTGATAGAGTTTTGAAGAAGTTCAAAATGGATCAGTCAAAGAAAGGGTTCTTGCCTGTGTTACAAGGTGTGAAGTTGAGTCAGACTCAATGCCCTACCACTGCAGAAGATAGAGAGAAAATGAAAGTCATTCCCTATGCCTCAGCCATAGGTTCTATCATGTATGCAATGCTGTGTACCAGACCTGATGTGTGCCTTGCTATTAGTTTATCAGGTAGGTACCAAAGTAATCCAGGAGTGGATCACTGGACAGCGGTCAAGAACATCCTGAAATACCTGAGAAGGACTAAGGATATGTTTCTCGTTTATGGAGGTGACAAAGAGCTCGTCATAAACAGTTATGTCAATGCAAGCTTTGACACTGATCCGGATGACTCTAAGTCACAAACCGGATATGTATTTTTATTGAATGGTGTAGCTGTCAGTTGGTGCAGTTCTAAGCAGAGCGTTGTGGCAGGATCTACGTGTGAAGCGGAATACATAGCTGCTTCAGAAGCAGCAAATGAAGGAGTCTGGATGAAGGAGTTCATATTCGATTTAGGTGTAATACTTAGTGCATCGGGTCCAATGAAAATCTTTTGTGACAATACTGGTGCAATTGCCTTGGCAAAGGAATCCAGATTTCACAAGAGAACCAAGCACATCAAGATACGCTTCAATTCCATCCGCGATCAAGTCAAGGAGGGAGACATAGAGATTTGCAGGATACATACGGATCTGAATGTTGCAGGTCCATTGACTAAGCCTCTCTCACAAGCAAAACATGATCAGCACCAAGACTCCATGGGTGTTAGAATCATTACTATGTAATCTAGATTATTGACTCTAGTGCAAGTGGGAGACTGAAGGAAATATGCCCTAGAGGCAATAATAAAGTTGTTATTTATATTTCCTTATATCATGATAAATGTTTATTATTCATGCTAGAATTGTATTAACCGGAAACTTAGTACATGTGTGAATATATAGACAAACAGAGTGTCCCTAGTATGCCTCTACTTGACTAGCTCGTTAATCAAAGATGGTTAAGTTTCCTAGCCATAGACATGTGTTGTCATTTGAAGAACGGGATCATATCATTGGACAATGATGCGATGGACAAGGCCCATCCTTTAGCTTAGCATAATGATCGTTTAGTTTTTCTGCTATTGCTTTCTTCATGACTTATGCATGTTCCTCATACTATGAGATTATGCAACCCCCGAATACCGGAGGAACACCTTGTGTGCTATCAAACGTCACAAAGCAACTGAGTGATTATAAATATGCTCTACAGGTGTCTCCGATGGTGTTTGTTGAGTTGTCATAGATCAAGATTAGGATTTGTCACTCCGTGTATCGGAGAGGTATCTCTGGGCCCTCTCGGTAATGCAAATCACTATGAGCCTTGCAAGAAATGTGTCTAATCAGTTAGCCACGGGATGATGCATTACAGAACGAGTAAAGAGACTTGTCGGTGACGAGATTGAACTAGGTATGATGATACTGACGATCGAATCTCGGGCAAGTAACATACCGATGACAAAGGGAACAACGTATGTTGTTATGTGGTTTGACCGATAAAGATCTTCGTAGAATATGTAGGAGCCAATATGAGCATCCAGGTTCCGCTATTGGTTATTGACCAAAGATGTGTCTTGGTCATGTCTACATAGTTCTCGAACCCGTAGGGTCCGCACGCTTAACGTTCAATGACGATTTGTATTATGAGTTTCGTGTTTTGATGAACCGAAGTTTGTTCGGAGTCCTGGATGAGATCACGGACATGACGAGGAGTCTCGAAATGGTTGAGACATAAATATTGATATATTGGAAGGTTATGTTTGGACACCAGAATGGTTTTGGATAGGTTCGGGCATTTTCCGAAGTACTGGGGGTTATAGGAACCCCCGGGGGATTAATGGGCCACAATGGGCCTTAGTGTAGAAGAGAGAGGGCTGGCCAGAGGTGACGCGCACCCCCCCATTGCCCAGTCCGAATTGGACAAAGGGAGGGGCGGTGCCCCCCTCCTTCCTTCTCTTCTCTCCTCTTTCCCTTTTTCTCCTACTTGGACTAGGAAAGGGGGAACCGAATCCTACTTGGACTAGGAGTCCAACTAGGACTCCTGATACGTCTCCGTCGTATCTACTTTTCCAAACACTTTTGCCCTTGTTTTGGACTCTAACTTGCATGATTTGAATGGAACTAACCCAGACTGACGATGTTTTCAGCAGAATTGCCATGGTGTTATTTTTGTGCAGAAATAGAAGTTCTCGGAATGACCTGAAAATCGACGGGGATTATTTTTGAAATATATAAAAAATACTGGCGGAAGAATCCACGTTAGGGGCCCACACCCTGTCCACGAGGGTGGGGGGCGCGCCTACCCCCTGGGCGCGCCCCCTGCCTCGTGGGCCCCCTAACGCTCCACCGACCTCAACTCCAACTCCATATATTCACTTTTGGGGAGAAAAAAATCAGAGAGAAGGATTCATTGCGTTTTACGATACGGAGCCACCGCCAAGCCCTAAACTCTCTCGGGAGGGCTGATCTGGAGTCCGTTCGGGGCTTCGGAGAGGGGAATCCGTCGCCATCGTCATCATCAACCTTCCTCCATCACCAATTTCATGATGCTCACCGCCGTGCGTGAGTAATTCCATCATAGGCTTGCTGGACGGTGATGGGTTGGATGAGATTTATCATGTAATCGAGTTAGTTTTGTTAGGGTTTGATCCCTAATATCCATTATGTTCTGAGATTGATGTTGCCATGACTTGGCTATGCTTAATGCTTGTCACTAGGGACCGAGTTCCATGATTTCAGATATGAACCTATTATGTTTTCATGAATATATGTGAGTTCTTGATCCTATCTTGCAAGTCTATAGTCACCTATTATGTGTTATGATCTGTTAACCCCGAAGTGACAATAATCGGGATACTTACCGGTGATGACCGTAGTTTGAGGAGTTCATGTATTCACTATGCGTTAATGCTTTGGTCCGGTACTCTATTAAAAGGAGGCCTTAACATCCCTTAGTTTCCAATAGGACCCCGTTGCCACGGGAGGGTAGGACAAAAGATGTCATGCAAGTTCTTTTCCATAAGCACGTATGACTATATTCGGAATAGATGCCTACATTACATTGATGAACTGGAGCTAGTTCTGTGTCACCCTATGTTATAACGGTTGCATGATTGATCGCATCCGACATAATTATCCATCGCCGATCCAATGCCTACGAGCTTTTCATATATTGTTTTTCGCTTATTTATTTTTCCGTTGCTACTGTTACAATCACTATAAAACCAAAAATATTACTTTTGTTACCGTTACCACTACTATCATATTACTTTACTACTAAATACTTTGCTGCAGATATTAAGTTATCCAGGTGTGGTTGAATTGACAACTCGGCTGCTAATACTTGAGAATATTTTTTGGCTCCCCTTGTGTCGAATCAATAAATTTGGGTTGAATACTCTACCCTCGAAAACGGTTGTGATCCCATATACTTGTGGGTTATCAACTCCCCCCATGGCGCGCCCCCTCCTAGGGTCCTCCTCCTCTCCTCCCCCTTTATGTACGTGGGGAGGGGGCACCCCAAAGACACACAAGTTGATCTTTTAGCCATGTGCGGTGCCCTCCTCCACAGTTACACACCTCGGTCATATCGTTGTAGTGCTTAGGCGAAGCCCTGCGTCAGTAACTTCATCATCACCGTCACCACACTGTCGTGCTGACGGAACTCTCCCTCGGCCTCAACTAGATCAAGAGTTCGAGGGACGTCACGAGCTGAACGTGTGCTGATCATGGAGGTACCGTGCGTTCGGTACTAGGATCGGTTGGATCGCGAAGACGTTCGACTACATCAACCACGTTTCTAAACGCTTCCGCTTTCGGTCTACGAGGGTACGTAGACACACTCTCCCCTCTCGTTGCTATGCATCTCCTAGATAGATATTGCGTAATCGTAGGTAAATTTTTTGAAATACTGCGTTCCCCAACACAAATCAGCCGCCACCACCTGCAGGTGCTCCAACATCACGCAACACTCATGGCCCCGCCACCCAGCAACCACAACCCTGCCGCCATGCCCCTTGCGAGTGTGTCGCCATCGACCGTCACCCCCAGCCTGCGCTGGACGTCGCCGAGAGGGGGAGAGAAGGCCCTGCCGCCAACAACACCAGCCGGAGGGGCGGGTTGGCTCAGCGGGCCCGGCGGCGCATCCAAGACATACTTGTTGATCATAGAGTACAAGCAACCATGACACATCACCAAGATTTTAAATGAGATTCAACTTGAATGTATCTCATGATCCCGTGAATACTCTACCAGCTTTGCCTAGTTTGTTTTACCTACCAGTGATGCATTTATATCTTATGTCCAAGTTACACGTGTTAGACTCAAACACAATGATAAGAATATGTACTTCGTCATATTGAAGTTGTCATGCACAAATCCTTGTACCTTGCATTTGAAACTCTATCCTGACATTTGGTACCGCTCTCTTAACTTCACACGATTCACTTTCAACTGTAGTCCCATCTTTACTTCATCACACTCTGTATTTCCGCAAAAATATAATTTCTTTCCCACTCCCATTTTGTGTTCCCCGCTTCTAGAATATCCATTAAACGTTACCACATTGATCTTCAAGTCATCATATCTGACAACACCCTTGTATCACATCATGTTAGCCACTTTCTTGGTCTGTGTGAAAGTGAGCAACTTACATAGTATAGGCCACATATAAGAGTTATTTGAACCAAACATCTTTGTTGTTGTTGACTTCCTCATGTAGCAAAAAATGAAGAAAATTTCATCGATATCCTTTAGCCATCCTAAATTGAATTTGTAAATGTGTCATCATTTTTCTAGGATAATTTTTTTGCATGGCCTTAGCTATAATATGAGTCTCCTTCTACCATGTCCTCGACACTTTTGTGTGTGTACTAAACACTACAGGACACACGGTTTGTAATCTTCAGACTTTTTTATATTTTTGACTTTCGA
The DNA here is from genome assembly GCF_003073215.2 of Triticum urartu. NCBI lineage: Eukaryota > Viridiplantae > Streptophyta > Magnoliopsida > Poales > Poaceae > Triticum > Triticum urartu. The sequence continues at coordinate 524,191,800 of NC_053028.1, read as the reverse complement.
ACACTTCCATTGATTTCAATATCCACCAGTCCATCACCATGTACCAATCTTGATAGATCCAATCACAACTTAGACCTGGTACTCGTCCACACTGTTTCGACACCCTTTTGATTTACGTTAGATCAATCAACAAGAAAATGTCCAATGTTATTCTATTGTCACATTTGCTCATGTGATGAGTGTTTTATCATACCCATCGTCAAGCATTGTCTTCTGTATATGTTACACAACTTGTCATTTTGTGATATCAAGGTTCTAGTAATCACCATCTTTGGAGAAGTCATTCTTCTGAGAAGCAACCATTTGATGCTTCTGAAGCCCCAAAGTGTAAATGGGGACGTCCGGGCGTGTTCGCCACGTCGGATTGACGGCAAGGCCTTGAGCCAAATCTCTTGAAGATGTCCTCGACATGCCCTCTATCTTTCCTCTTTTTTTTCTGCTTCGTCTGCATAGACGCCATCGTAACTCCGTCATCATACCCAACCCACAAACGCCGTCATTGGAGGCAGAACCCACAACGCCGCTGACCATGCCGCCACCGGACAAGTTCGTTGCCGCCAAATGCCACCCCCGTAAGTGCAACTCCTCCGGACAAGTTCAAGTCCGTCACGCAGAACAAGAGCTGGAGCATGTTGCCAACTTTCTTGAAATGCATCGACAACTTCGAGATCAACATAGTCACATGCAACTTTTCAATGATCTTGTGGAGCATATGTGGATCCACGCTGGAAATCACCGAACTATTCTTTATGTTTAAATTATGCACCGTGGACAAATTTTATGTTTGCGCTATTGCATTTTTATGTAAGATTTTTTATTTATTTATGTTTACTATCCATTGTTTGTGTGTGATGATCGAGTGCATATATTTACATGGGGTTTGAAATTTTAAAAGTAGGGATTGTGGTTGCAAACGGGGACATTTGAGGGCCGGACCGCTGCCATGTACAGGAGGGCGGATTTGCAAAACACCCTGACAATTCCGTCAGGGATAATCTAACCGTGACTGGCAACTGGGCCCCGAAACCTGTGGGGCCATCTTCCGTCAAACGGAGAAGTTGCGGCCTTGCGGGTCCCTCGAAATTCAGTCACGGTGCCCCACGGCGACACGCCAATATACCAGCCAAAGATTCCCCATGGGGTGCCTTGCGCTCGTCCAACCTCTCCGGTAATCGCCAAATCGGGCAAAGCCATCCATCCCCGACGGCGAAGGCCGGACCCCGGGCGGAACCCGAGACCTAGCCCATCGCCGCCCACAATGCGCCGCATCCTCCTCGTTCTCGCGGCCGCAGCGGCGGTCGTCGTCGCCGTCGCCGGCGCCGAGCCCGTCCTCCGCCAGGTCACGGACGTCCCCACCGCCGTGTCCTGGGGCGTCTCCGACGCGGACGCGCTCTTCTGCGACAGCTGGAGGCTGTCGGTGGAGACGGCCAACGCGGGCCCCTGGCGCACTGTGCCGGCGCGCTGCGGGGCGTCCGTGCGCGCGTACATGGAGGGCGAGCGCTACGCGTCCGACTCCGCCGTCGCGGCCGCCGAATCCCTCGCCTTCGCCGCGCAGGCGTTCGCGTCGGGCGAGGGGGGAGCCATGCCGGCCTGGGTGTTCGACGTCGACGAGACGCTGCTCTCCAACGCACCCTACTACGCCGTCAGCGGATGGGGGTAATTGACCCCGGCCCAGCTCTGGTTTTTCGGGTTACATTGATTGTGCCTGCTCAAATTAATCTGTCACTGTTATTGCCTCCTGCATTTGAGATTGGCAATTCATTGGATTCCATGAGAATTTGTGTCAACTCATAACTACCTTAAGAATTTGTGAGTAGGTTTTAGATCTTTCGTCAAGTATTGTTTGATATGCTTGAAGTTTATATATAGGTGTAAATCTGTCTGAAGCCTGACAAAACAGCACCTGACTGGTAGCCTGTTCTCTTGAGCGTTTGCAGATTTGGTTCTTACGAAAGGACAGCATAATCACAGTTCTTCTGTTTGCAATCTTGTTTTACCTGAAGGGCGTGAACATCATTGCCCAAGCTACACCTTCATTGCAAGAAACAAACTGTAGTATGGTTACCTGCATTTTGTTAAAAAAACAGGGCTCAAATAACTAACTGGAAACCACATTTTAGCAACAAAATTATCAACATCTAAGCCTATTAAATTAAGTGTTGGATTTCACAGCAACCTGGCTCGACTTTCTAGCTCTTCCAGCAACGCATGCTGCAGACAGCAAGATTATATCCCCTCCTTTCCTTTTCGAAGCAACTATCTCCACATTTATTTTCCCTTTCTTCTTCAGACCCACCCAAACATCAGCAACGCCTTATCTTTCTGCTCAAAATTCTCAATATCCATCACCAGCAATTCGAAGTCATGGTGAAGCAATCTCCAGTTTCTTAGCAACCGGGTCAGTGTGGGCTGTAGAACATGCAGTAATTTCCATGGAGTATGATTGAAACATGTATCATTCTTAATTTCCAAATGTTTCAAAAGGGCAAATGATGTGATAATATTAAGGATATTCTACTTTGTAATTTCTATTGATAAAAAATTCTAAATCATTTTTTCACAGCTCCACTGATTTTGCAGGTTACAGGAATTCAACGAGACCTCATTTGATGCATGGGTAGACGTAGCGAAAGCATCTGCATTACCATCTAGCTTGAAACTGTACAATGAACTGCAAGGACTTGGTTTCCATATTATCCTCTTGACTGGACGAAGTGAATTGCAGCGAAATGCTACAGAAGACAATCTATTGTTTGCGGGCTACAATTCATGGGAAAAACTCATACTGAGGTATTTGCTATAACTCATGTATCAAATGACTATCTTTTTGCATCAGACGCTATCTTGCTTGGATCCAAGAAGTTTCTGGAAGACCCTAGTTTCCAAATAATATCCTTGGTGATGGTCACTCAACACTCAGTATGGTAAATGAACTTCAGGAGGCTTCCTGAAAACAACTTGTTATTAAGTCAACGTGACATATCTTATCTGTACCGTAAGAAGTACTCCCTCCGTCCCAAAATAAGTGTCTTAACTTTGTACTAACTTTAGAGTTTGATCCAAACAATCTTAGCCATTCGTCTTATTTATAATATGTAATCACCAGATCCAAGGATTAAGAATTAGCTGGAATCTTACCTCCTAATCTCTACTCTGATAATGGTATATTTTGTTGCTGGTTCAAAATAATAAATCCCCTAACCAATCAAGTATCTACATGTTAATTCTAGGTACATGGTTCATGATTTAGTGTAGGCTTAATGCTTATTCTTTCTTCCTATGATTAGTTTACATCATAAAAGTAATTTCAATAATGAGTACACTTACATTGTAAATATAGTTTGACTCATGCATTAATATAATTTCTAGTACAATATATATTGCGGTAAATGTGCACTGCACGCGGATGATTGCTACTTTGCTAGTCCATAGAAAGCTCCCAGTGAATTGTGTCACAATTTAACTTCTAGCAGTGTGTTGAATGATGTTCAATGTAAGGAGTGTTGCCAAAATTCTATCAAACAAAGAACTCTGCTGTACTATGATTTTCTATATTGCCATTGTAGTTTAGAACCGTTAGTGGATCATTTTGAAGTTAGGCTGTTAACCATCTTTCTCCTACTTTGAGTTGCGTATAATGTGGCTATAAAAAAGAGAGGCCGTGCAGTGTAAACCATCTAGTTTTATCTAAGTTTTATTTCCCCATTTTTTACTTGTGCTTGTGCTCTCGCTATACACAAAAGGAAAGTACATACAGTCATTAAAAAATTACTCCATTTTGCAGCCAATTCTATGTACCATAGCCAGTTTGTATTAATCGGAAGTATACACATGCTGCAGGCAAATCTCTGATATTGGCAAGACCGCTGTGCAATACAAATCAGAGAGGCGAGCTGCGATGGAAGCGGAAGGGTTCAAGATACTTGGAAACTCTGGGGATCAATGGAGTGATTTGATAGGATTGCCAATGGCAACGAGATCCTTTAAGCTTCCAAATCCAATGTACTTCATCAGCTGATTTTTTATTGGCGGCGCTGGCGAAAGGGGGATGTGCTGCAAGGCGATTAAGTTGGGTAACGCCAGGGTTTTCCCAGTCACGACGTTGTAAAACGACGGCCAGTGAATTGTAATACGACTCACTATAGGGCGAATTCTTGAATCACAAATGTGGACTCATCTTCAACTACGTCAGTAGCTGGGTTGGGTACCAGCGAATTTTCCACTGATGTCTATGGATATATATTGCTCAGAAGTGCATGGCTTATGTGTTGTATGTGAGAGGATTGGTGATACAAATTTGAAAATTGCACCACAAGTTGTACTGAGTTCTACAGATGTGATTTCATTTAAATATAAACAGCACACAGTGCTGGAGTACATTAAGCTCTGTTGATTACTGCTAACTGAAAGTGCCAAACATTGTGTATTTAGACATTGCTAGCCATCCAAATGTCTGAATATGCATTGTGCTGGTTCACATCAACCTCTGTTTATTATACAAAAATAAATAATGGATTTGTGTTGTCAGTTCAATCTTAGCCAATTGTTCTTGGCATCATCAGACAGAGCATACAGTTTTATAACATTGGTCACAGATGAAAACAGAAGCAAAACTTGCTCCCAGGAGCTTCAGTTGTTGCAGAGATCTCTAGTGGCAAACGAAGACATGGAAGGGGTATTCTTTCTGTCTCTGGTAAATCTTATCTCACCCCATTTTGCAAAACTTTGCATTGCCTTTAGCTAGCTGCAATCTCTGCTGCACAGCTCTTTCTTGCTCTCGTATGCAGGTGGTTTACCGCTTCTGTGCGAAAGGCCCCTGCTCCATGCTGCTCTTGACGGCAGCCGGCCAGATGAACCCCTGGGCGGTGCCTTCTTCTTCTTCCCTATCGTCTTGCTGCGAGGCCCTTGAACGTGAAGCGGTGAAGTCGACGAGCGGCTCGCCTTCCTGCCGATGTGGGCGGTGGTCTTCTTTGCGAGATCTTGCAAGCATTTGACGTCGGACAGAGATGTGAAGGACTGGGACTTCCCTTTGTAGTACTTGGACAGCCCTGTCCTGTGAGAAGCGAATCGTCAGTTTGTCATCAGTTTTGATTTTCGCTCACTGGGAAGGAATATGCTGGGTTTGGACGTCGATCCACTCACCTGACGGGAAGGTGCGCCAGCAGCGGCGCCAGCTCGTAGAGAGGCCCGCCGCCGTCCCCGTCCAGCCGCATCGCGTCCGACGGCGATGGCGACGGCGTAGGATCACCCGCCACCGGGGAGGACTCCGCGTCGTCGTCTGTCAGGCTCGACATGATCGACGAGCACAGCGATCCGCTGGACGCGCCGGAATCCAAGCTGGCCGCCATCGACTCGGAGAACGAGTCGTCCCCGGCGGCGTCTTCACCTTCTCTACGCCGTCCGCCTACACGGAGCTCGCCCATGAAGCCTAGGCCTGACAACACATGAACCAAGCAGGCAACAAAATGCGCATGCAGTGTGGTATCGCCACAGGTGGAAGAGGAGCAGGCCATCTTGGTTTGGTCCTGCTTATATGTGCAAGAAGATCGCGAGGAGGCAGGGGGCGATGGGCTGGATGGATAACGGCGGTGGAAATGGGCAGAGCGAGAATTGCGGGATATGCATCATCATGGCACCAAAGGTTTCCGTGGGCGGAACGCCAGAATTCTTCTCAACCCCCCTGGTGGTCAGACTGGATGGGTGATGAGGAAGGCGGAAAAGGAAGGCGATCGTCATCCAAATCCGAGTTTCGGCACCTATCGCTCCTCGACCGACGGACGGACGGATCGATGGATGCTCGTGGCCCACGCTTCTGTGGGCCGTCGGATCAAGGAGCGCCCACACATAACGCGCGCGTATGAGTTGAAGCGATTAAATGGGAGTGGTTAATGCTAATGTAATTAGGGTAGGGATAAACATTGCATTCAAAGGCTTGTGCATGCGTGTGCGTCTCGATTGTGGATGTGATCGGCAGTGTGCAAGTTCGGAAAGTCTTCTCTCGCCACGATTAGCTGCCGAAAAATGGAAAGCTTATCTCAGTACGATCAAGAAATGGAAAGTTTTGATGGCTAGGACACCCACTCATCAGGATTAAGTCTTGATACTCGCATTGTTGTGGATTTATGTTAGAATTTTCGGCGGTACACGTTCAGTGAGAGGAGATGTTCCTATGATGACTTCTTCAATCTAAAGATGATATGTCGCCCAGTCTCTCGAATGTGCTTATAGATGTAGGGTGTGCATGTGTGTGTTTATAGAGATATAAGTGTATGCGTGCATATATTTCCTTTGTCCGAAAATACTTGTCATTAAAACGGATAAAAAGAGATGTATCTAGAACTAAAATACATCTAGATACATCCTCTTTTATCCATTTTGATGACAAATATTTCCGAACGGAGGGAGTATGAGTACTTGCGTCTTGTTTTGAAAAAAATGCATGAGAAGCTGGGGCGACACACATGGACGCCTTACGCGTCGTTTTTTTTTTCTCGAGAGAGAATCCTTGTGCGCCAGTTGGGGAACACCTCCCGCTAATGGGCTAGTCAAATAAAAAAGTTGAGCCATACCTCAATTCCTAGTTCCTTACCAAAAAAAGGTTTCATGGTTCTTCGCCCTTTTATTTCCCTGGTTTACTTGGTTCACAAGGTTTCCAGGTAAGGGCTCTTTCATTTAAAGGAACTTCATTAGATTTTTGGAGGGTTAGAGTCATTTAATTTTTTACTACGTTAGTTTGATTCACATGATTAAATCCTACAGAACTTTTTCCTAAGAGATTATGTGTACTATTGGAAATTTAGTATCCACTCTAACCTTCTTTTACAATTTCTTTATTTTTCCTATGGAATCAAACACTCTATGCGAATCTCATAGGATTCAAGTGGGTATGCCACTTTAATCCTGTATTTTTTCATATTCCTGCATATTGAGAATCCTGCGAATCAAAGAGGGCCTTAGCCAGCTGACTGTTGACCATTGGCGGGGGGCCCAGTGCCCGTTGACTTTTCAAAAAGTTCATGCAATTCAAAAAGTCAATAAATTAAAATAAATCATGAATTTGATAAACAATCATGCAATAAGTTCAGGAATTTGGAAAGTTCAAAAAACTTGACAAAAGTTAAGGAATTCGGAAAATCTTCATGAATCTAGAAAAGTGTTCTAATTTTAAAAAACCTTCAATAAAATTAACAAAAATTTAATGAATTGTTTTAAAAATTGGGAACTTTAAAAATGTTCATCGATTTTGAAAAAAAAAATCACATATTCAAAAACAATGTTCGTAAATCTGGAAAAAGTTCACAGGGTTATGTAAAAAAGGTTCACAAATTTTAAAAAATTCATGTATTTGAAAAGGTATTGAAACTAAAAAAAGGTTTCATGCATTTGAGAAAATAAAAAGAAAAAAACAGAGAAACAAAACACAAAATAAAAATAGTAAATAAAATAAATGAATTTAAAAAGAATAAAACCGGTCCAAAAAACTAAAAAAGAAAACCTGACAGAAGCTTCACAAAATCAAGCCAGGAAGCTTCTGGGAGCTTCCCAAAACCGGGAAACGGGAGCTCCCGCTAATTCCGGATACGGCCGGCCCATACAGTATCTATGGAGAGAGAGGGGGTGTGCGCCTTTTACAGTTTTGCTTATAAACGTTGACTGAAGCACTAAATAGGAGTTGGCCAAAAGCCTACACAAAAATGGAATTGTTCTTGTATTTATGAAACCGAATACACAGAGGTTTGCTACGAAAGGCCTCCCACCGCAAACGTTTCAGGGAATTTTCTGTATGATGCACAGTGCGTCGAACTGCTGAACATTCGCACAAAACATGCGAGTGGACGGGCCCGTTTTCAGCACTAAGTAGAGGTCGTTTTAGTTCCGGGTTTGGGAATCTTCCGGAAGCTTTTTACTGGTTTTGGGATCTTCGAGAAGGTTTTCTGTACCTGTTTTTCTTTCATTTTCATTTTTTTCTATTTTTTATTTTTCCTTTTTGGTTTTATGTTTTTTCTCCTCTGTTTGGTTAATTTTAAAAATTATAATTTTAAAAATATTTTATAAAATTGTTTGGATTTTCTCAAAATATTTCAAAAAAATAGAATTTAGCTCACTTGATTAAATTTTTTTGTATTTCCAAAAAGAACTAAAATCAAATTATGTGCTTTTTCAGAATGTTTGAAATTCTTCATGATTTTCGAAATAATGTTTGTAAATTTTTTAAAAAATTATTCTTAACATTTCGTTCATTTTTTCCAAAAAATAAATAAAAATTTGTTGTTTTAGAAACATTCTTTTTCCAAAAATTGAATTTTATTCACTTGATTAAAAAATTGCTTGTATTTTATAAAAATATTTGTGTTTAAAACAATGTTTAAAAATTCAAGAAATAATCACAATTTTTTAAAATACTTGGTGTTTTCTAGATAATTTGTGCTTGTTTTTTGTTTTACAGATAATTTGTATCAAATAGAGTCCAAACATGACGAAACTTTTTGATGATTTTTTTTGAACATAAAAGAGACCTTAGAAGTTTCGGGGAGGGACTAGAAGACCTACGAGGAGACGTCAAGGCAACGGGGCACGCCCTGATGCCTTGTGGGCCCCTCGTGGCTCTGTCTCACCTAATCCCAGCGCTATAAATTCCCAAATATTGGGAAAAAACCAGAGCACGAACCGAAACAATGTTTCCACCGCCGCAAGTATTTGTTCTTCTGCGATCCCATCTAGAGCCATTTTCCGGTACTCTGTCAGAGGGGGGATCAATCATGGAGGGCCTGAAATACCTTATATGTAGATGCTTAGCAGTAGTGCAAGGTAAGTGCTCCATACTACTGTTAAGTAGCGGTAGCGCGGGCCAAGGACCAACGCTACAGGTAAATTTTAGTAGCAGAGCGGGTATGGTACCCGCACTGCAGCTAACCATGTAGTAGTAACGTGGGCCGTGTACCTGCCGCTGCTACTATCCATACGTATAGCCTCATGTGGGCCTCACTTACCAGTAGTGCTTGCCATCTATCCGGCGCTGCAGGTAGTTCGGTAGTAGTAGCGCAGGTCCTTTGTCCCGCGCTAATGCTAAACCAACTCATCCTCTTCTGCGCACGTCGGCCGTCACTCTCCCCCACTCTTCCTCTCCACTCTCTCTCGCCGCCAGCCCTCCCCTCACTCTCCCTCTCCGCTCCCTCTCACCGCCGGCCCTCCCCCACGTTGGTATGTCCTTTCCCTCGCCGCCGGTCCTCAACACGCCTTCCCCGAGCCCGTCGTCGTCCTTGGTGGTGGTAAAGGACCTCTCTGCCGCCGATCCTCACCGCGCCTTCCCCTGGTGCTACTAGGCCCCACCGCCTCTCTCCATTGTCCTCAACCCCCTTCGCCATTGCACTGTTCCCAGCCCCTCCGCTGCAGGTAGCCTCCCTCCTCTGTCTCTCTTCTTCTTCGACTTTCCAGGGTTCATGGTAGATAGGTCAATATTGGATTATGTGATCTTCAACCATTTATACTATCAAGTGAGTTCGAATTAAGGATGACAATAGTATTGTAGTTTTGCATTTGGCACACATGCATACATTAGTTGCAGAGTTGCAAATATATGTATCTTAACACAAGGAAAATTTTCACTGTTATACCATTTGCAAGCAACAAAACAACATGTTACAGATGCGAACCTAGAGCTTGGTTGCCATGTGCACCGTGGGCTAGCATTTCGGGTGTGAGGAGGGGAAATTGTGGAGGCTATACGTGTGTCATGGTTCACGGCAGATGTCCTTGTGAAAGGGCTAAGTCTTGAGGCTAACACAACTAGGTGGTTGCTTGAACAGGGTTGATCGGAAACAAAGGACACGAGTTTAACCAGGTTTGGCCCCTCACGGTGGAGGTAAAAGCCTAAGTTAAATGGGGTATGACGGGTGCCGCGCTTGGCATGCCGGTACCTACCCCTGGGACGGGTGCATCTCGCGGTGTATCAAACAACCGTGTAGGCTCGAAACTTGTTGATGATGTGATAATATTAAGGATATTCTACTTTGTAGTTTTTGTTGATAAAAATTGCAACATCATTTTTTCACAGCTCCACTGATTTTGCAGATTACAGGAATTCAATGAGACCTCATTTGATGCATGGGTAGACGTAGCAAAAGCACATGCGTTACCATCTAGCCTGAAACTGTACAGTGAACTGCAAGGACTTGGTTTCCATATTATCCTCTTGACTGGATGAAGTGAATTGCAGCGAAATGCTACAGATGAAAATCTCTTGTTTGCGTACAACACAACACAACAACACAAAGTAAAAGAAAGAGCTCCGGCAAGATACATGGGTGCCGAGAAGCAGCAACATAGCTCAAAAGTAAGAAAGTGAGACACCGGAGCCTGCACCAAGGAATAAAGATGGGAATGGGGCTGGCTCGAGAAGGAGATCACCCGGCAGAGGTGGCTATGCCAATGCCAAACGCAAAGTACAATGAAATTCATATGGGACACAACTCTAAGACACAGTAACGGCCAGGTGACATAGTAACAGCTTCCATATACATTATATTATATAGAGATAAAAATGACATCTGGATAAAAACGAGAACATAATGAAATAGCACGATACACTGGAACCAAAGAACTCATTCCAAACCCAAAGTACAATGAAACTCAGATGGGACAACGAATTTAAGGTAATCTAGAAACCATCTTTTTGCTACTGAAGACGGATGCAAAACAGAATGTTTTTCATTGGCAAATAAAACCAAATACATGCTTCACCAAAATACATTCTCTTCGACCGGTCAACTACTCTCTCGTTCTGGCCCTCATTTGACGCAGCCGACAGACGACATACGGCTTAATCTGAAATATCGTCTCCTCCTCACAACTGGTACTGCTAGGGCCTCGACCATCTCCCCTTTCCTCTCCGGCCGGCCAGGGGCAACTCCAGCGATCCTCGCGCCTACGTCTATTACTTGGCCGGTCTCAATCCACCTCTCTCTTCTCATCTCTCCGGCTGCCATCGTGCCCTCATTTCTTAATTAATTGTGCCCTCCTTCGCCTCCACCCCCCCGCAGTGCATGGCACAAAGAAAATTGGCAATGGCGTCAGCACTCACCGGCGTCTCCTCTCCTCCCGCCTTGCCGTCGCCCAAGTCCTAAGTCGCACGCGCATCCCGCACGCGGATGAATCGCCACTGCTAGTATATATAGAGAATACGGTCATGGTGAAGAGGGAGTGGTCCATGGCTAGAAGGAAGATTGTGTGATGGATCACTGAGGTGGCGCAAACTAGACCCTCGATGGCTGGCTGTTGGGTTTCTCACGGGAATTGACTAAGGCATGGATTTATTTTCAGACAAGCGAATTAAGTGGCACTGATTCCTCACCAGCACTAATGACATGAAGATGATGATGACTTGGGAGCTAGTACACCCTATGTCGTGGAATTGTCATGGCAGATGTCCTAGTGTGAGGACTTAGTCATGAGGTCAACGCATCTATGTGGTAGCTTGAGAGGGGTTGAGCGGAATCGAGAGATGCAACACAAGACAAGGGTTTAGACCGCTTTGGGCCACGGGAAATATCATCCGGTAATAGCCCTACATGCTGTTTGTGGCTAGGTCTCATTATCATCACGAGGGAGTCGCCGTAAATCGGCTCTCCTAGTTATGTCTAGCCTTAAGATTATTCCCCCCTCTCTTGGGGTGCCCTGCCCCTCCTTATATAAGTTGAAGGGGTGGGTTACATGTAGAGTCCATCTCGGACTAAGACTTAAACTATTCTGACTTCTCTTCATGGGCTTCTTAACATCTTGGGCTTCTTAACGTCTCGGGCTTATTAACCCCAGGCGACTCTGTCTGCTGGGTTATGACTGTCTATCGGTTTACCATCTGGCTTATCATCTGCCGGGTTATCATCCGACTTAACGTCTGCCGGGTTATCATCTGCCGGTTCATCATCTGTCGGTTCATCATCTGACTTAATTGTCCCAGCCGAGTCATAACTCCGGCCGGGTCATACTGCGGGGTATATCCCCGACATTAGCCCCCAGTTTAATTTGGATTTATCCATGTTAAACTGATCCTGTAAAACAAACACAAGAACAATTTTGACAGATTATGCTCCGGTTTAAGAACTTTTGTAAGCCGGCACCTGATCATCCTTAACTCCTTGTCATTTCCTTCTTCTAGAAAATCCAGGTCAACAGGCCAGCTTCATACTCAGTTTGTGACATTGGTTTCTCACAGAGAAATACTATGAAGGATAATTCATTTGATTCAGCTCCCAATGCTTAACAAAAAATGTTAGTCTTGAAATACTCATCTGATTTTCAACCGGCTTAAAGATGTAAAACTTGCTGGTTTATCATTGCAAAAATTGCCGGTTTATAAATATTGATGGCACCGGGTCATAATTGTTTGTTAACATCAGCTTTGAAAACATACCTCCCTTATATGTATATCACTTGTAGCCCCCAAGTCTTAAGAAGGGAACATAGTAACATCTTTAAGACTTGCTTCAATATGAATGTCACAAGCTTGAAGAAATCCAGGTTGATCATGTCAATCATTAGTCATAAACTGAGTATTCCACATATGTAGCCCCCAAGTGCCCGGTTGTCATGCTTGCAGCAACATGGTACTTGTAATTGCCTTATGCTCATAAAAAACTTCAACTACCGTAGCCCCCAAGGGCCGGGTCATTGTGCAATAATGAACAGGGACTTTGTAGATATGTAAACTTGAACAACAATGTGTAGCCCCCAAGGGCCGGCTTAGTAAGATAATACTGAGCTGAGACTTTATATATACTTTACTGAAAATAATATCATATGAAGTAACCTTCATCATGGGGCTCAAACCCATGTCCACAAGGTTAAGAGCTTTGTACTTTACCAACTGAGTAGTGGACCTTTCAATATAATGGATTAAGACTTGTGTACCTTGAATTTTTGAGAGGAGCAATTGGTAGCCCCCAAGGGCCGGCTTATTATGATGTGATGAGTCGGGTCTTCAATAATGCCAGTGAAAGTGACTTTGCATTAGCCCCCAAGTGTCATGGTGCATGCTTGCAGCGACATGAGACTTGCATATTTAATGTAACCTCAACTTGAATAATGTAGCCCCCAAGTGCTGGGTCGTAAGCCTGTAGCGACTCAAGACTATTCCTTCCATTGTAGAATAAATCATATCCATTGATAAAGTAATAGCCATTGCGCTAAAGCGACTTTGAAAACCTCAATCATAATACTGATTATTGATAACCATAAAAAAATCCAGCCATGTTGGCTATTAAAGATTTGAATAATATAAACCGGTTTGAAAACCGATTCCTGTGATATTTGATCACCCTGTTAGTTTACCAAGCCAGTGTAGTAAGGGTGATAACCCAAAATTTGAGCACTGGTAATTATGATATATTGCCGATTTATGAACAAAGCCAGGCCAGGTTAATTAACACCGGATATTATCTTATCTCATACTAGGGACTTATAGTCGAAAGCCAGGCCGGATTAATAAACACCGGTGAATTATAATCATAAAGCATTATAAGCCTCATCAAATAAACCTCAAAAGAAAGAAACCATCGAATAAAAAATCAACAAAAAACGAGGCTTTACATGGGCTGCCAGGCCAAAAACCGAGGCTTTTCATGGGCTGCCAGGCCACTGAGTTAAACCGTTTTACAAACCTTATAAGATGGACCTCACATAACCAATCGTCGTTTTAACTTTGACAAGTTCAGGGTCTGCATAAGATTGACTTGTCAAACCTTCGGTGGGTCATTCCAGGATTACCTGGGCGGAGTGTCTTACTTAAAAAGGCAGGATAACCCGGGGTTTTAGGTGAATACACCTGGCTTCCAAGCCTGGCTTTTAAGCCTATTACAAGGGTTATAAAAACTCTTTGTTCTTTAGAACAAAAGAGCCCCCAAGCAATATTTTGAGCTGTGCTCAAGGGGCACCTATGTTTGAGTTGTGCTTTTGCAACAGACTCTCTTTGGTCCCTTTAACCTGGGTATAACGCCCCCAAGTTTTTTTTGTGTGTGGCCTATAAGCCGGATCAAAGGGTAATCATAACTTTGCTCTATAAAGCAGAAGCCCCCATGTGATCAATAATATGATAAGCCAATAAAGCGGAATACCCATGTTTGAACCGCGCATCGTGGCAACAAGTTCTCTTTGGAAACCTTTAACTTTTCCGAGAACTCAAACTTGCGAGAGATGAATTTCTTTTTCAACCAAAGTTTTAAACCGGATATTGAGAGCTTCAGAGCTTTGTGGGAGACAGTTTCCTCTTAAACCGGATTTTGAACCGGATATTGAGGGTTTCAGCGCTGTGCAGGAGATGGGATTTCCCTTGAACCGGATTGTAAATCGGAAGCATCGTTGTGAGCCAGAATATTTCTGATGGCTTTTTAAATTTTCATTAATATAACAGTAGCCTCCGGGACCGGGTTATCTTTCCCTCCATCGTCCTGGGGTTCTTGAATTTGCTGAAACTGGCAAGATTTGTTGAGTCATGTCATCGTAGCCCCCGAGTCTTAAGACTACTCGAGGAGTTGGCTTGAGACTCTCCATGTTTGACCATGATATAACCAGTGGATTGCTGAAATATGTTGAATCTCGGTGGGTTATAATTGATCCCATTGGAATTGTGTCAGTAAACCGGCCAGTGGGTCATCCACGCTGGTTGTTGAAATTACCCAAACTACAGGGGCAACGATGTGTACTCCAATTCATTGAGCCATCCAGTGGAAACTGATAATATATTATGATCTGCTCCAGATTTGCTGAAATAAACCGGGCCACAGGAGCGGTAACTTGCGTGCACTCATTAAGCAGCTCGTGCAGATGGGTGCAGCTCCGATGTGTTGATGTAGATTAGACCGCAAGGGCGGCAGCGTAAGCGCTTCCGTTTAGCACGGTAGCACGGATAAATGTCAGTGCAAAATGACAAGGCTATGCACTCCATATCCGCGATATAACTCCACATCGGCGATGAATAATTGTCCTGATGTATCTGGATGATAGATGATCTTTTCGTCTCTGCCATGAACATGGGACAAACATATTAAAGGGAGGATAATTGTTACCGGAGGAATTTAAAGTATATTGAAAATATAAATAAGGTGGATAGCACCTGATCTTTTCCTGGGATGTCGAACCAGTCATGTACATCGTTGATTTTCCAACTGATTTGAATTTTACTGCTTCCACGATTTTTGTAAACAACCATCCCTTGACTTTTAGTCCAATCTTCATACGGACAACTGGCCCCCCACCTCCTCTCCCCTGTCTTCAGCCGGACTTGCGAAGGCAACAGTGGGCGCGATGAGCAACCGGCGAAGTAGGAGCGGCGAGCAGTAGAGGGTGGAGTAGGAGGGTCTGGAAGTGAGGCGGCTCAGAGCAGAGGGGCGACCGGCGGTGGGGCAGGACAAAGAGGTCCACCGCAGTGGCTCGACGTGGGGAGACCCGGAGGCGCGGAGCGGCTCTCCAGTGGTGAGGTTGGCCTGGCGCGGGCGACAGCGGCTCAAGTTCAGGGGCATCGGCAGGGGCTAACCGCAGCAGGTTACAATCGAGGTGGTGGTGACTCGGCGCATGGCGGCTCAAGCAGAGGTGGCCGATGGAGGCTGGGCGGTTTAGAGTGGCGATAAAGGAGGCGCACAACAACAACGGCGGTGGGCGATAAAGGCCAATCACTCGGGGACGGCTTGACACGTCAGGTTGCCGAAGAGGACCGGAGTGGGGCGCGAAGCAGAGACCCGGTGAAGCGGTTTAACCAACAAAGTGTGGCTGTTTGCTGACTCCCTCGACGAACCACAGGGACAGGTCAACAAATTCGGCCACAGTAGTGGCTCGCGGCCATTGCGGAGGTGACCTAGCTCGGTGACGCGGCAAGTGAGGGGCGGTTCAACGGCGCGACAATGGTTGACCCAGCCTGAAAAGGAAGCTCGAAATCTGCTTGGGCAGCGACTTGCAGTTATGGCCGCCATAGCGGCGCACGAGCAGGCTGTAGTGGCGGTTCGAAGATGAATGCGGCGGCTCAGTGAGGGACAGCCGGTTCGACGCACGCTGAGGGGCCTGCCGGCGAGGCGTGGCTGAGCCGGCGTTAGGTTGAAGAGGAACGGGCGGCTGAATGCTTGACGTGGAGTACCCGCAGTGGCAGGAAGAGCCACAATAGAGGAAGTAGATTCGGTGGCAAAGGTGAGCCGACGTGGGCATGCTTGGAGACGAGTCGTGGCCGAGCGGCTCCAGGCGGCACCGTATCAGAGGCGGGTTAAAACCGAGGCAATTTGGCGAGGCTGCAACCACGGAAACGGGAGGGCACGGCCGCGGTGGCAGAGGTAACTCGCCGCGGCACTGCTCCAAGGAGGGGGCGGTTCGCCCACGACAGATCATGATGGCTCAAAGCAGCAGAGGCGGTACCCGTAGGTCGACAACGGTGGCATGCCACTCAGTGTGGGATCGATGGAAGCAGGAAGTGACCCGGAACAGCGGCGGTTCATAAGTGCAGCGGCGGCGGCGGTAGGGCCCAGGCCGGCTATAATGGTTTGGAGGCGAGTCGCGGTGGTTCAGCTTCGCAGGCTGGGGATGCAGTGAGTCATAACAACGGTGGAGGTGACCCGGCTGGGGCGATTCGTAAACCGGCCACGGGCAGCGTGAGTCGGCCGGAGGCAAGGGACGCAGCAGTGAAGGCGTCTGGCGGCTCAAGGCGCAGGCAACGAGTAAGGCTGCGGCAGCGGCTCAACACAGCGGCCCAAGGCGGCCACTTTGAAATGGAGGCAAGGCCAAACCGGGGTTAGTAGCTTCTGCACTCGAAGTGGCGTTGTGTGATGACTGTTGTAGTTTCCATCTCCAGTAGATTTGACTGATTCTCTGAGCTCGAACCTGAAGCATGGCCACAATCTGCACTATCTTTTGTCTAATCTCATAGAGCCATATCAATTTAACTGCCGCAGGATTTGTATGGTACAAAGAGCAGGAGCCCCAACGTATTTAACCCTCTGTATTGTACGCGCACGAGAAAACATATAGTCTGATCCAGCCGTTGTAAAACTTTGCAGTGGAACTCCTGAAGAATCTTTGACCCGGTGACTTGCTGTGGCCATACCAAGCCACCTCGTTGAGAAAGCATGTGCCAGACTAGATTGAGACGAGTTGAAGTTTTCGAAGCTCGCCGCACAACCCAGCCGTGAGCAGTGAGTCGACGAAGCGGGGGGCCGCGACGGCGGTTTAAGGCAAGGCGGCCGTGAGCGACTTGCAGCAGATACAAGCAGTGTGGTAAAAGTGGAGAGCGGCAGCGCCGGCTCGGCCACGGCGACTTATGGCAGTAGAGGACGGTAGAGACGAGCCGGTGTTGGAGTATAGTAGCCAGCGCGCCCCGGCGGGTCAACGGTGCAGGCGAACCGGGCGGGTCCACGGCAAAGGCGAGCTGCTCGCTTGGAGGTAGCCCAGAAGTGAGGTAAGGCTGTGGCAATGGGAGTCCATCAATTCGGAGGTAGCTCAGAGCGGTCCGGAGACGGCTTGGCAAATTAGCAGAACGACGCTTGGAGCAGCGGGTTAAAGCCATGGCGGGTTGACCGGGGCGGCGTGTTGACAAGGCAGAGGTGGGTCGTGGCGAACCTCGGCAGAAGAGCAGACCGGCCCCAAGACAAGGCAGGCCCGGCTCCGAACGGCTTCGGGTGTAACTTGATGCCGACCACAATAGGGGTGAGTTAGCAAAAAATGACGCCGGCCACCAGTTAAAAACCATCTTGAATCCACGTGTGACTCAACAAGTAGTAGTAATTAGCTCCTTTTGACAGTGATTTAGAGGCCGAGTCGTGGTTGGTTTGACTCCCCGGTCACTTATGTCAGCGACCGTAGCAAATATTGATGCCTTCGGTTTCGACGGATCACCGGATCCTCGGTGACTTAACCCTTATTTCCCTTGAACTCAAAACCTTGTCCGGGCATTAGATCTGACTGCTGTTTTAGACTGATAAACTCAAAACTGTTGCAAAACTTTCCAAGCCGATCTTTCTTCATCTGGAAAATTACGAACTTCTCGATCCCTGAGAAAACATCTCTCCAAGAACTCATCACCACCGTGCGCGAGCCCCATGGTGGGCGCCAACTGTCGTGGAATTGTCACGGCAGACATCCTAGTGTGAGGACTTAGTCATGAGGCCAACGCATCTATGTGGTAGCTTGAGAGGGGTTGAGCGGAATCGAGAGACGCAACACAAGACAAGGGTTTACATAGCTTTGGGCCCCGGGAAACATCATCCGGTAATAGCCCTACATGCTGTTTGTGGCTACGTCTCATTATCATCATGAGGGGGTCACCGTAAACCGGCTCTCCTAGTTATGTCTAGCCTAAAGATTATTCCCCCCTCTCTTGGGGTGCCCTGCCCCTCCTTATATAAGTTGAAGGGGAGGGTTACATGTAGAGTCCATCTCGGACTAAGACTTAAACTATTCTGACTTCTCTTCATGAGCTTCTTAACATCTTCAGCTTCTTAACGTCTCGGGCTTATTAACCCCAGGCGACTCTGTCTGTTGGGTTATGACTGTCTGCCGGTTTACCATCTGACTTACCATTTGTGAAAGTGCAACTATCCCTGGGTGGTTTTGGTAATTCCTAACAACATATAGCTCATTGAGCTAATGCTACTTGAAGATAAATATTTCAGGAAAAGCTCAATGATTGGCATGGCATGGATTAGAAAGTGGACCCCTCAAAATGCTAAGGACAAAAGATTGGCTCAAGCTCAAAGCACAATATTCTACATTTTACTTTTAGTGATCCAAGATCACATTGAGTCCATAGGAAAAGCCAATACTATTAAAAGGGGGTGAGGTGTTGCTTAATGAGTTGCTTTCTCAAAATGCTTAGTGATATGCTCCAAAAACCCTCAACTACTTTCTCATATCCACATATGTCCCAAACCAAAAGTCAAACTCGGCCCCACCGAAATCTTCTATCCGACGCCACCGAGTTCACTTGACATAGCTACTGCCAGAAACCCTAGTCACTTCGGTCTCACCGATAGGGATCTTGGTCTCACCGAGATGGGATTGCAAACTCTCTATTTCCCTTCGTAACGTTTCGGTCCAACCGAGATGAGCGATCGGTCCCACCAAGATTGCAATGCAAACTCTCTGTTTCCCCTTCGTAATGTTTCGGTCTAACCGAGATGAGCGAATCGGTCCCACCGAGTTTGCCTGACCAACTCTCTGTTTGCCTATTACCAAAATCGGTCCCATCGAGTTTGTGTAATCGGTATCACCGAGATTACGTTATGCCCTAACCCTAATGGAATCGGTCCCACCGAGTTGATGTTGGTCCCATCGAAAATCCTAACGTTCACATTTTGAACTAAATCGGTCTGACCGAGTTATATGATTTGGTCCCACAAAGTTTGGTGATTTGTGTGTAACGGTTAGATTTTGTGTGGAGGCTATATATACCCCTCCACCCACTCTTCATTCGTGGAGAGAGCCATCAGAACATGCCTACACTTCCAACATACATTTTCTGAGAGAGAACCACCTACACTTGTGTTGATGTCAAGATATTCCATTCCAACCACATAAATCTTGATCTCTAGCCTTCCTCAAGTTGCTTTCCACTCAAATCATCTTTCTACCAAATCAAATCCTATGAGAGAGAGTTGAGTGTTGAGGAGACTATCACTTGAAGCACAAGAGCAAGGAGTTCATCATCAACACACCATGTATTACCTTTTGGAGAGTGGTGTCTCCTAGATTGGTTAGGTGTCACTTGGGAGCCTCCGTCAAGATTGTGGAGTTGAACCAAGGAGTTTGTACGAGCAAGGAGATCGCCTACTTCGTGAAGATCTACCCTAGTGAGGCAAGTCCTTCATGGGCGATGGCCATGGTGGATAGACATGGTT
Organism: Triticum urartu; assembly: GCF_003073215.2. Lineage (NCBI taxonomy): Eukaryota > Viridiplantae > Streptophyta > Magnoliopsida > Poales > Poaceae > Triticum > Triticum urartu. The sequence goes on along the minus strand of NC_053028.1, from coordinate 524,171,935 downwards.
GCTTCTTCATGGACCCTTCATGGGTGGAGCCCTCCGTGGATTTGCGCAACCGTTACCCTTCGTGGGTTGAAGTCTCCATCAACGTGGATGTACGATAGCACCACCTATCGGAACCACGCCAAAAATCTTTGTGTCTACATTGCGTTTGCTCCCTTCAAACTCCTCCCTTTACCTTCATATGCAATTGTTTTACATTCCACTGCTATACTCTTAGAATTGCATGTGTAGGTTGATTACTTGTTTGTGCTAAGTTCCTAAAATCTGCCAAGACTTAAAATTGGGAAAAGGCTAGATTTTTATTTGGTCAAGTAGTCTAATCACCCCCCTCTAGACATACTTTCGATCCTACAAGTGGTATCAGAGCTTTGGTCTCCATTTTCCTTGATTTCCATAGCTTTGGTGATCATAGCCTTGGTTTCACAACCTAGGAGAGTATGGCGTCTAGTGAGGGAAATTACCACTGTAGAGGTCCTTACTTTGATGGTACAAAATTTGCTAGTTGGAAGCATAAGATGAAAATGCATATTCTTGGACATAACCCCGCCGTTTGGGCTATTGTGTGTATTGGCTTGCAAGGTGAATTCTTTGATGGGAGAGAACCAAACCGTGAGGCTAGCGCGAAAGAGTTGAAGATGCTGCAATACAATGCTCAAGCTTGTGATATTCTCTTCAACGGATTATGCCCCGAAGAATTCAACAAAATCAGTTGTCTTGAGAATGCAAAGGAAATTTGGGATACTTTGATTGACATGCACGAAGGTACCGACTCCGTCAAGGAATCCAAACTGGATGTGCTTCAAAGTCAACTTGACAAGTTCAAAATGAAGGATGGTGAAGGTGTCGCTGAAATGTACTCTAGGCTTTCTCTCATCACAAATGAGATTGCCGGCTTAGGAAGTGAAGAGATGACCGATAGATTCATCATTAAGAAGATCCTAAGAGCCTTGGATGGAAAATATAATACCGTGTGCAGATTGATCCAAATGATACCAAATTACAAAGATCTCAAGCCAATGGAAGTCATTGGAAGGATTGTTGCTCATGAGATGTCACTCAAGGATAAGGAAGAGCTTCACAACAAGTCAAGTGGCGCTTACAAAGCCTCATGTGATGCTCCCACATCATCAAGTGAGAAACAAAACTTCAATGAAGAATTGAGCCTAATGGTGAAGAACTTCAACAAGTTTTACAAGAATAGAAGCAAGGAAAGAAGTTCCAAGTCAAGGTCCTACAATGACAAAAGATCTTCTAGTCATGAGCGCAATTGCTATAATTGTGGAAGACCCAGACACTATTCCAATGAGTGTACGGCTCCCTACAAAAGAAGAGAAGATTCTCCCAAAAGAAGGAGTAGGAGAGAAGAATCACCACCAAGAGAGAGAAGGAGTAGAGATGACCGCTATGAACAAAGAACATCACAGAGAAGGAAGGACAAATCATCAAGGGGCTACACAAAACTAAGACATCAAGCTCACGTTAGTGAATGGGTATCCGACTCTGACTCCGACGATCACTCCGAGAGAAGTTATCACTCCGACTCCGAATATACTCAAGATGAAGGTGTTGCCGGTCTAGCACTTGTGTCAACCAACTCCTACGACATATTTGAGTCACCAAATGAAGGAATTGGAAGATGCTTCATGGCTAAAGGCCCAAAGGTATCACACCCCGAGTATGTTGATTTCAATAGTGATGAACATGACTTGCTAGGTGATGATGATTTACTTGTTGACAATTCTAATGATGAAAACTATGATGAACTTGCTATTAATCATGCTAATCAAGACAAAACGAATGACGATGATAAAAAGGAGATTGAGCGTCTAACTAAAGAGCTAAACACTCTTAAGTTAGCTCATGAAACTACCTTGGAAAATCATCAAGAACTTTTAAAGACTCATGAGAAGTTACGCTTCAAAAAGCTCAACCTTGAGCAAGAGCATGGGTTCTTAAAATCGATCAATGATGATCTTCGCAAGAAAAGTTCTTCTTACATTGCCAAGCGTTTACTCTTGTCTACTTACATGCCACAAGTTAAATCTAGCAACAAGAGCAAGAAAGATTCGTCTTCTAGTAGTAACAATAATCATGCTAAACCCAATGATGTTGCTTCTAGTAGTTCTCTTGATTCCACTAATGATTCTCTTAGCCAAGTTACACTTGAGCAAGAAAATAGCTTATTGAAGGGAATTATAGAGAAAGGTGTTTACAAGAGCCTTGCCGGAAGTAAGAAATTTGAGGAAATTGTACGCAAGCAAGGAAGACACCGGAAGAATCAAGGTGTTGGTTTTGAACGAAAGTTCAATTCCAATGGAGTTGAGTGGGAAGACGATCAATACCCCAAGACGAAATTTGTTCCTCAACAAGAGAAGTATGACCCTACTTCTTTCCAAGGAACACAAGCTCAAGATGATCTTCCACCACAAGACCACAAGCAAAAAGGCAAGGAAAAGCTTCAAGAGGAGATTGATGCATTTGAGGAAGCTCCCAAAGCCTTGGTCAAGTGGGTTCCCAAGACTACATCAAGTTCTACTTCATCAAGTATGACTACAACTCCAAGGATTCCCATCAAGATGGTGTGGATCCCAAAGAAGAAGAACTAGAGAGTTCTTGTCGTGGAATTGTCATGGCAGATGTCCTAGTGAAAGGACTTAATCGTGGAGCCATCGCAACTAGGAAGCTTAAAGGGGTTAAACGGGACAAAGGACACAAGAGGTTTTATACTGGTTCGGCCCCTTGCGGTGAAGGTAAAGGCCTAGTCCAGTTGAGATGGTATTGCTAGGTTTCGATGACCAAGGAGCGAATACGCTTAACCTGGTTATCGATATGTAGTTTCTTGTCCTAAACCGCCGCCCGGGTCGTCCCTTCATATACAGAGGCTGATGCTCGGCAGCTCATAGAGTCCCGGCCGGCTCATAAACATTGTCCGGCTCGGTCTCTAACTATTCCTGCCTTACAATACAAGTCATATACATACGGCGGTTTATATCTACGGGCCTTGAGCCACCTTTGGGCCTGGGCCTTATACTAAGCCTATCTGTGAACCACCATACAATCTTGGGCTTTATTATGGTGAATCGTCATAGGGATGATCCGGCCCCTCCTGGGCGGGTCATGCCTAATAGTCATATCCCCAACATTAGGCCCCAGGTTGATTTGAACTTGTTCATGTCAATCTTCAAGACTTAGAAAAATCCTTTCTCATCTATTGTGAAAACCTTATAACCGGCCATGACATCATCTCCAATTTTTTTGGAAAACTCCAACGACGTCATCTTCAACGGATCTTTGCCTTAATACCTTTCCAAAAATCGAGGCGTCCATCTAGCTGGATAACCATTGTTCGACCTCCTCGTTTTTTGCACTTGTCTGTTTGCCTGTTTCCCCTTAAATAGGACTGCACATTGCCCTTCAGTCTTCTTCTCCTTCCTTATCCTTCCTTGCGACGCATCGACCCGCTCAAGCTTCACCGCCGCGGACCTCCTATCTCCAGCCTCAACTCCGGCCGCTGCATCACCCTGAATAGACCAGAATCTTGCGGCTCCATTTTGCTGCTCTGACGATCTTGGTAAGCTTCTTTTCCCCGGTCATAGATCTATTACTAGGGTTTTGTCGGTGTTCGTCGGAGTTCATGGATGTTCGTCACTGCCCTCCTTTCCTTTTGTCCTAGATCCATAGATTAGACTCAAAGAGCCACGAAATCTTGTGCGGCCGCAGTTTCCGTGCTTGTTTAAACATTAGAACATATCCCTACTGCACCAAATTGCTTCTAGGGTTCCTCTTTTCTTCCTCTGTTATTTTACAGATGAATTTATCTCCCTTTTTTTTGAAAATGGTAGATCCAAATTTATACCCTCAATCTGCGAAACTTGTTTGTCCTGACACTTAGCAAATTACAGCCTTGGTAGATCTTGAATGCCTCTAATCATGGCGGCTTACACCGCCGGTTTAGCTGGCTTATCCATATATCATTAGCCCTTGTTTAAGCCGCCGTGATAAACATGCACTGTAAACTTTACTTTGCAATCCCACCAACTAATTTAAGTCAATGAATTGTTTTCTTTTATATTGCACTTTCACCATGCCGCCAAAGACGATGACAACTTGCAACTGGGTCCCTTCCATAGTCACCGAGACCACTCTGAAAGATTTTGTCACTGTTGGGTATTTACCTGAAACAAGTGTCATGTCTTATCGTGCTCCTGACCCGGACGAAGAAAGACCGCAACCAAAGGACGGCGAGATCATTGTCTTCACCGACCATATGAACCGGGGCTTTACGCCGCCTGGCTCAAAATTCTTTAGAGATATCCTGCATTTATTCAAGCTTCATCCACAGGATATTGGACCCAATTCCATCTCCAACATCTGTAACTTTCAAGTTTTCTGTGAAGTTTATCTGCAAGAAGAACCCACTTTTGAGTTCTTGAGAGAATACTTTTATTTGAACCGCCAGAATGAATACACCAACGGTCCCAGCTTGGAGCTTGGCGGGATCTCAATTCAGCGACGATGAGATGCCATCTTCCCTCTAATAGTTTTACCGATCCATCCCAAGGACTGGAATCAAACATGGTTCTATTGCCAGGACACCTCACCGTCTGATGAAAAACCGATGCCGGGTTACCGTGCGGAGTGTCTCGACACCACCTACAACCTTCCTGATAAACTGACTGCTGCCGAACACAAGAAACTTATGCCAAAGATCAAAAAGGTTCAAGCTTTGCTGGGAAATGGCTTAACTGGCATTGACTTAGTCCGCTGTTGGGTCGCATGGCGGATTATCCCTCTAAGCCGCCGACCTGGTTTGATGTGTAATTATACTGGAGGAACATATGACCCTCTGCGCCATAGTCCTCTACGCCTGACCGAGGAGGCCATCGTTCAAATGGAGAACACTCTTGTTAACAGTAAATATGAAGATTGCAGCGTCGTGGGTTTAAATCCTTCTGCAAGCTTAACCCGGCTCCAGAGGTAAATCCTTTTAACTTCTTAACCCTCAGTAGTTAAGTATCGAACTGATCTCAACATGTTATCCTTTCCCAGGGCAAATCTGATTTTTGGAAATCCAAATATGACCACGAGGCTGCAAAAAAAGCTAAAGCTGCTATGATAGCCGCCAAGAAGACCCACAGGAAATCTAGGAAGAAACAAACCGCTTCTGAGTTACTCAAGCTGGACGACACCTCTGAGTCGGAGGTAGCTCTTGACTCTCTTGGCCAGTTTTTTAACAACCTTATTGACACTGACTATTATCAGGGTGACACGGGAACTAGCCATGCAATCGAAGATGAGGTAACTATTATTTCCTCTGACTCAGAACCTTTACCAAGACAGAAACCTCGGCGGGTAATCCGGAAAGTAAGGTTTTCACACCCCTTAGCTTATTTAGATCCTCATTTTCTTTTGAAACGACATCAACATGAGAGCCGCTGCCAGAGCCGGACCGGCGGAGATGACAACTTACTCTCCGTTTACCAAAGACTCCTCGGAAACGTCAAAATGAGGTTTCATTCATCTTTGACCTAACTATGATTGCACTTTTGCAGGAGGTCTCTCGTTCGTCTGGTGATTCTTCACAGACTCAACTACCGTCTTTCAAGACTGCCCCTGGGTAAAGATAACTGCCTCTCTATCTGTTCCTTTATATCTTCGTCACCATGCGGACTCATCACAAATTTTCTTATAGTGGTCAAGCAAAGCCTAAAAAAGCAAAGGTGTCAAAACCAGCTGAGGATCCAAAAAGTGTTGAATCTGAGCAGCTACCTCTTGTACCAGAACAGTCCGAGGCTCCGGAGGATCCTGTTGTCAATATTCATCCGGTTTTTCCTGAGCCGTCTGTTGATGAAACCGCTCGCGATCTCTCAACTGTTGAACCGGCAAGCTCAGTTAAGCCGCCAGAGACCCATGGCGATGATATTTTGATTACTGGTTCCAGATTTGTTGAGCCGGGGAATCCAACTGTGCTGGCAAAACACTCCACCAAGCAAGAAGTTATGGAGAGACAGAAAGTGAGGTTTGACGTTTCTCATTATGCTCATCTGAGTATAAGTGATGTGCTATCTGGCTATCTCAGTCAAGGACACTCCAATCGAGACTCAGAAATTGAGATGGTCAAACAGATTCAACAAAAATATGAGGTACATCCCCCGGCTTTCATGAATCATATACTCTGCCAGCCCCCAAGTCTTCTGATTATCATAAACTTGAGTGATCCGTAGACTTGAAACATTTATAAGCTTCCATTCTAGTCTTCCTTCAAGTCCGTTTTAATCAATGTACTTCTGCATGTCTAGCCCCCAAGGGCCGGTTTAATCAGCATGACTGAACCGGTCATTATAGAAAAAACAATACTTATATTCGTATCCCTCATGTATTAGCTGAAACTGTTGATAGTTTAACCGGCTCATAGAAAAAGAATTTCGAGCAACATGCATTAGCCCCCAAGTGCCAAGTGTGTTTGCTTGGCAAAGTGCTTGGGACTTTAATTGGTGTAATCCTCTTTTGAACATACTTTGATAAACCTGTGCTGCCTGCAGTCTGCCATAGCTGACTTGGATACACAACTGAATGAGACAAAGACCCGGCTGGCGGCTCAGGAGAAGGAGACCCAAAAGGCGGAATCCAAATTGTAGGCTAGTGTGTCTGAAATAGAGAAACTGAAGACCAACCTGAGTGCAGAAAAGGATTCTTGGGCCAATGAAAAAACTGCTTTGATCCATCGTGCCGAAAAAGCTGAAGCGGCTCTGGAAAAAGTTACCGCTGACCTCACCGGCTTAAAGAACCGTGTGTCTCAGATGGTCTCTGCCATCTTTGGTAAGTCATGCTGTTAATTATTCAAAGTGAATCCTTGTCATCATAACATAAGCCGCCGTTTAACTCATTGTATAATCTGCCCAGGTCCCAGGAGCAGCAACTTGAGCCAAGATCCGTTGACAAAGCTGATGGCGGTTTACACCCTCATGGAGCAATTGTACACAGGAGATCAATGTATTCTTGCTAGTATTTCCCCGGTGAACCAAGAGCCAAACTTATTGAGCGACGTCTTGAAAAAGCTGTCTATATTCCCTGCTAGGTTCCAAGAAATCAAGCGATCCTGTGCTAGAGCCGGAGCTGTGTCGGCTTTAAGCCGTTCTAAAGCCTGGATGCCAGAGCTAGACCCGGCTGATATAATGAAAGGATATCCTAGTCTCAAGGAAGATGGAACACCTTTTGACCAACAAGATTTTGCTGCCTGCGTGAAGGAAATTCGCCCGTGTGCTACAATCCTTGTCAATGTGACCGAACTTGACAAATATCAGCCGGGTTTTGATATTGAAAATAAGAGACTAGCAACTCATGCGTATAAAGTGATGGATTTAATCCCACTGAACCGTAAGCACACCTTTGCCCCTAAGATTGACCCGTCTGGTCTGATAGATGACAAGGCTGAATTTATCGCCCTACGTGGCTTTGACTGGACCAAATCCAATTTCCAGACGGTGGAGGAAGACGAACCGGTGAGGGATGAGCCACAACCATCAAGCTAGCCAGGCCACGATTCATCAACCGGCTTAACTTATCACCTGCTGTATGCAAGACAAACAGTTTTATCCTTTTTTGGGCTCCAAGCTCCTTGTAATAGGCTAGCGTTGAAACTTCTTGTTCTGCTATGCCATCGTGCATACTGTGCTGCGTACCACACTTTTGTCTGTTATATTAAGATATGCTTTACATCCCTTACAATATTAGTAGTGTTGGATCTGTTCCTGTATTCAAAAATTGTCCTGGCGGTTTATCGCCGGATGGGTCATAACGCCCAATAGCCAACCATGGAAACCAACATAACTGTATAAGTAAGGCTGAATGTAATAATTATTAAGGCTGGAAAGCCTCTGATTGAAGATGCACAAATTAGCCTGCTATGAATCTTAACTTTGAAACATAACGACAATATCATACCTGTGATTTTGAATCTGAACTGCCGGCTTACGTAACTCGAACAGTAAGGGTGATAACCCAATCTTTGTAGAAGCCAACACTTCCACAATAATGATGACTACCGTACACTGGCGATTTACCGTCAAAAAACCAAGCCGGGTTAAATTAAAACCATACTTATACTTAGATCTAGACGAAAACCGCAGAACAAAGATTGTCTTTTAAAAAACGTAATTCAAACATAAAGAAAAAATTTGGAGGCTTCTGATTCGAATACGATCAATAAACTGGACCAAAGGGGTTAAGCTAGGATTCGAATACGATCATGTAGCCCCCAGTGGCTTTGGCGTTGCGCCAATCAAGAGGGTACCGACAGCTATGTTCTCTTTGGTTCGAATATGACCTATGTTTGAACAGGAAGCCCCCAAATGACCTTGAGAGGTTTTTAACGACCCTGATTCGAATATGATCCAAGTCGGACCCAAAAGGGGTTAAGCTATGATTCGAATACGATCAAGAAGCTCCCTAGTGAGTTTGGCATTGTGCCGATCAAGAGGGTACCGACAGCTATGTTCTCTTTGGTTCGAATATGACCAATGTTTGAACAGGAAGCCTGTCGGCGTTCTCGGAACGGGGGTCCCCATACTTGCCTGCCTGCGGCGTGGCTCAAGTGGGGGCCCAGCGCGGCCCATCTTCATCAACACAAGCTCAAGACCCTCACGAGGGGCCAAGCCTCGCGGGGCGGACAATAGGAAGCTTCCTCAGAGGCAGCCTCATCAGGCAGGCTCGCGAGGAGGCGGAGAGATCAAGGCAGGGGTACCTCGCGAGGAACCCATGACGCAAGCCATGACGATCGAGACCAGGCGGGCGCCGGCCTGCGCAGTGTCCTTGTTTCCCCTTTGGTGAAAAGGGGGCAAGCACAGGCCAAGGCATCAGGCAAAGGTTGCCATTCCGGTGCAACGAGACCAAGACCAGCAAAGCGGCAGGACGGAGGTCACCGTGGAGCCCAAGACGGCGTCATCACCAGTACTTTTGGCAGCCGAAGACTACCTTTGGTCAGGATAACTTGTACTACATGTTCCCCTTCAAAATGGCCAATTGTTGGCGCCCTTCCCGCGCATTATTTGGGGAGAGGCCCAGGGCCTCTATAAATAGAGCTAGCCACCACAGAGTAGAGAGATCCATCTAGGGAGAGGAGATCGAGAAATCTGGTAGAACCCTAGCAGAGAGAAAGAGAGGCGACTGAACTCACCCTATCAGTTCATCGCCCCAGCTCAAGAACACCTCTCGCGAGGCTGTTCTTCCTTTGTATTGATCCTCATCAGCCCCTGAGACAATCCACCACACCACACACTGGAGTAGGGTATTACACCACAACGGTGGCCCGAACCAGTATAAACCTTGTGTCCCTTGTGTCCCTTGTGTTGTTCGCTGTTTCCAGCTCAAATCACGCGAGTAGATTGGACGCATATCGGTAGGGGAGAGATCTCCGCGCGCACCCCAGTCTTCGAACCTCAAGGGTCTGCCAGAACCCGAAATCCGACATTTGGCGCGCCAGGTAGGGGTGCGCTGGAATCCTTCTTCCTCCGCATCGCGTTCCGTCGCTTCACCGTTCAGATGTCAACCGACCCGGCAACCAATGCCAACCGCTGGGCAGCGTGGCCCGCCCACGCCGTAGCACCAGCCCAGGGCGACCTCAACCTTGCGCCTCAGGCAGCCTGCGCTCCGCAGGGCGCTGCGGGGCGCGGGCGACGCGGCCAGACGCCGCCTGCCCTCACACCACGGCAGGTGCGGGCCGCAGCAAGGGCCTTAGACCATGCCGCGACCACGACGCCGTACACCCGGCGGGAGCAAGCGAATTCCGGGGCCGCGCTCACGGTGGCCCGAGAGCTGCTACGGTGCCGACTACTGGAGGGCGGCCGCGACGTGTTGTTGGAGCGAGTAGCTGAGCTCCTGGACGCCGCCGCTTCAGGAACACCTCCTTTCTACGTCCAGCTGCCACCCCAGACCCAAGGCGGGCCACATGGCGGTACCGTGCGCACGCACGCGACTTCCAGTGGACTCCAGGACTCGTTCGGCGCCAACACCTCCGCCGGCACCGGGCGACAAGTCACGCCAGCCCCCTCTCAGGCTGGCGAGGGGGTGCACGCCGCGGCCTTCGGCCTCGGCGGACCGCCGCGCCATCACCCTCAAGACGGCGCTCCAAGCCAGGCTGCATGGCATGTGGGGCGCTACGGCGGGGCGCACAGGGCGGCAACCCCGGAAGCTTATGTGCCCCGCATGGTGGATCAGGGGTGCGCACTGGAGGAAGATCATGGCTCGTTCCTTGGGCCAGGCTGGGACGAGGAGACGCCAGAAGCTGAGCTCTTTCGGGAACCTCGGGAGGGCCTCGACAGCCACACCGGCGGCGGCAATTATCGGGTACCACTCGTCCCTCAGGAGCAAGCTTATGCTAACCATGGGTCGCAGGAGATACAGGTCGCCGCAGCAGGTGGCTGCCCCAATCCTGCAGCCTCATACCCCTCAGGAGGAGGGCGCAGGGGGCTGCAGGAGAGGGGCCGAGATTCGGGTTCGTCACCACGGCGGTCGGAGCAAGGCGTTCTCAGGAGGTAGGCCCCCTGTCGGGGAGGTGCCCCAAGGCCTGCCCCCGGCAGGGGACCCATGGTCGTCGGGGGAACCGCTGGCGACCGCTCTGCCTCATTGGCGTCGTCCTGGTTTCCGGTCGCCGTCGATGGCAGCAGAGTGTGGCGCAAGGCGGGGCCCTCGTCTGGCGATATGAAGCAAGGCCAGTACCTGTGAAGAAGGCCCAGTGCCTGTGAAGCTCGCCGCCCCGTGACACTCTCACGTAATAATGAGTGGGGCTGTACACGCCCCGGAGTCTCCGGAGAGTCGCCCTCGGGCCTCGAGGGCTCCCGCCCACGCCCAGTGGCAGCACTTACCTCCGCGCTGGTGAGAAGACGTCGAAGACTAGACTAGGTGCCGTACGCGGCCTTTTGCTTTTGCCTTTCCTTGTTGACGAAGTTCTTCGATTTGGATTTAAGTTGGATTTGAGCTCGGTGCTTGCGTGTGTTTGGGGGAAGGGGTGTTTAGTCTCGTTCGAGCAATCTCTCGCATTCTGGTTTTGGCTTTGCATCCAAGGTTAACATCGGCTGCCCCCCTCGCGAGCCCCTTGCGAGCCGGGCCGGGCCAGGCACGTTCACAACCAGGACCACTGTTATCGCACCCTTTCCGGAGGTTTTCATCGTGGGATCCACAAGTTAATCAGAAGACACCTGAGGTGCAGCGGCCCCCGCAGGCCCGCTCGGGATTCGTCGGGGTCGGAAGGTACACAAGTCAGCTGACCCATCACCGGGCCAGCGGCTACGTTCACACACAACATTATGCTTACCAGAGTACTAATTGCAAACCTTTACATGAGGGGCTTCCCCTCCCAAAATGCTCTTACATCCTTCAGGTCCAAGCCCGAACTTTCTTCGTGCAGGCTAAATGGCAGTAACGCGCAGTCAGTCGGACATATCACTCATCGCGTCTTGGGCATCTTCGGAGGCATCACTGGCGTCGTCAGCATTGTCACCACCGTCGCCAGCATCTCCATCAGCGCCAGGCTCGTCCACAACGTCGCCTTCATTGCCGCCCACGACCACGCCGTCGTCATCAGACACAAAGGCCCTGACGAGGGCGCCCACGTTGTCCTCCACCCACAGTGCCAGGTCGCCCCGGACGGCAATGGGCACGGGTGCGATGGCAGCATCGAAGTCGAAGTGGGGTTCCCTGTCCTGCAGATGGCTGAAGACGCGGGAGAAGGCACGCCCGAGCAAGGCTCGGCTCCTCTCTTCGACAAGCCAACGGGACCTCTCGAACCGGTTCTCCAAAAGCGTCACCACATCGGTGAAAAATTGGAGGTTGCCGGCGTAGTTGACCTCGTGCGGCTCCCTAGCGGCAGCCTCGCAGACATAGCCCAAAGCTGTGTTGGCCCTCTCTCGGAGCGTTTAAAGCATGGGGGCATGCACATGCTCCAGAACCCGCCGCCGACGGAGCTTGTCCTCACTCCACCGCGCGACGGCCTCGGCGTCATCGACCCTCTGTTGAAGAAGAAGCTGCTCGGCCCAAGAAGAGGACAGCTCCGCCTGTGCCGCGCTGAGGGCGGCTGCGGAGGAGTCCGCACGCCGTGTCGCTTCTGTCAGTTTGGCCCTGAGGGCTGCGGTCCTACCCTCGGCTTCGACCTTGATCAGCCCCAACCTCGTCTCGTATTCGCGCTCGAAGGCCGAGCGAGCTTCCGCCACGCGGCGATCGACTTCTTCCTAGGCTCGGGCTTCGCGTGCGGCAACGTCATCCTCCGCCCGGGCTACCAGGCGCTCCCTCGTCTCCAACCGCTCAAGGTCAAGGTTGCGCTCGGCGGCCTCCAGTGTCAGCACCTCCTCACGCTTCAGAAGCTCCGCCCGGTCAACAGAGGCCACCCCCATCGACTCAAGGGCCCCCTGGCGCAATTCCACTTGTTGCTCCAGGCTTGGAGCTCCCGTGCGCGCTCCTCCACATCCTTGCGCCATTGGTCTGCCTCTCGAGCCTCCTCGACGGCCAGGGAGCAGGTCGCAAAGCTGCCAGCGACGCTTCAGCCTTCGCGTTGTCAAGATCATGTTGATGACGCGCGAGGGCGATGATTACCTTTAGTTTGCGCCTCTCCTCAGTAAGGCGCAAACCTTCGGCCTCGAGGCGCGCATCCTCGTCAGCAAGCTTTGCCCCGATCTGGCTCACTGCATCCGCCGCCCCCTAGAGGAACTCTTCGCGAAGGGCGCATCGCTCCCGAGCGCGCCTGAGCACGTCTTCTACATCACCCTCTCCCACCAGAGCATGCGGAGGGCCCCGGGGCGGCTGGCCTCCTCTCAGCGCGGGGCTGGGGGCTGGCGCCCTAGCCATCGCCGAACTGACCTCTTTGGGAATCTAGCCCGGCGTCGGCCCGCCCGTGGAGGAGGAGCCGAAGACGGACTTCAGCCATTCACCATCAATGGTCAGAGGAGGAACGCGGGGCAAGCCAGATGTGCCCCAGGAGGATTCATGAAGAAAGGACAGCGGGCGCGCAGGCTCGAGGTGCCCTATGGAACGGACCACTCCACCAACTGGTCCGGCAGCAGGGGTGCCGCTCGAGCTCGGCGAGCCCAGAGCCAGCGGAGAAGGCGAAGCTTGGGGGGATGACTCTCGGGCTGGCTCGGCAGGTTTCACAGGGCAGGGCCTGAAAGGGCCACAATCAGTCGCAGGGATAGCAAAGCGAACAAGCAAGGGAAGAAGAAGACTTACTCGTCCATGGCAAAGTACTTCCTGCGCTTCAACAAGCTGCAAGGGCAGTGGTTGCCACCCAAGGCTTCCTTCTTCTTGCGGAGGGCCTCGAAGTCTACGTGGAACCGACCCAAGCGCTCGGCGCACGGGTCGGCCCCTGGTGCGGAAGAAGCATCAAGGTGATCAGCGCTAGAGGAGTCAGCCTGGGGGCACCGTCAGGCGTCACCTCGCAAGGAACGGCTGGGGCTCGAGAGCCCCGGCCTCAGGAACCACAGGCTGCAACTCCGCACCTGCCACCGCTCCAGGGCGGGCCTCAGGAGATGCCGCCTTCAAGACTTCTCGCGGCTTCGGCGCCTCGACATCGGACGCCTCAACTCTCGCCAGTTCTCGTCTCCCCACCCTGTCGCCCGAGGAAGGACCGCTGTGGGCGGCAGGAGAAGCAACCACGGCGGCTGGGTTCTCACGGGGCCCCATGAAGCCAGCAGGGCGCAGTCCCCGCTCGTCGAAGCTGGGCATCTGCCTCACAAAATCAGCCCTGCCGGAGCAAAGATACAAGAAGATGCCATTACTCCAAAGGCCGCCTGGGGAAGGATCGCCAGTCAAGACCTTGAGCACCGTCTGTAGCACTTCAGGCACCAAGTCCTCCTCCTGAAGCCGCATGCGGTCTCTATGCCCCGCAAAGTCCCACATCCGGCGAGAGTGGCGTTGAAGAGGAGCAATGCGACATTGGAGGAACTCCTTCACCACCTTGGGCGCTGTCACATTGAGCGCCCTCAAACTCTGGAAGCGGCGCCAGACGAAGGCGAGCTGGGGGCTCGCGAGCACCTCGTGGTCCCAACCCACGTGAGGAATGACATGCAAGGTCGGGTGCGAGAGCAGAGGGTTGGGCACTCCAACGTCCACGTATATCCACCGCTCTTTGAACCTGGCCTCAGGAGGAGGAAGGCCGAAGTCGATCCCTGAAGCGGCCATCTCTGGCACGGCGAAGAAGCTCACGCACCCTGAGCACTGAGTGGGGTCACTCATGCACAAGGAAAAGAAGTGGCGCAGCAGGGCAACGGAAGGAGGTATGCCTATCATCGCCTCGCAAACAAAAGCAAAGATAGCCAGAAGGGTAATGGACTCCGGCCCGAGGTGCATCATATGGATCTGATAATGGGAGAGCACCACATTGAAGAAGGCGGAAAAGGGGGCAACCAGACCCGCCCATAGAGCATCGGCGAAGAATCGGACCTCCATGACGATCCTATCAAGGGAGGCATGGGACGCAGGCCAGGCCGTGGTCCTGCCGCACTCATTGAAGATAGTTGCAAGGGCGGAGCGGACCTTGTCCAAAGCTTCTGGATTGAGTATGATCGACCGGGCGACGGCGGGGGTCAAGGCTGGAGGTGTGCGGGGCGAAGGCGCGGGCTTCTTTCCCCTTCCCTTCTTCATCGGCGCCATGGCGGTGAAGAGGAAGAAGAACTCGGGCCGTATTGGCGGCGGAGGCTGGAGCTCAAAGAAGAAGGAAAGATAGGAGGCGGGAAAGCAGCGAAAAGGATGAACGACTGTGTGCAACTGCGGGTCCGCTTAGCCGGGTGCCCAACAAGGCGTCGTGGGGAAGCGCAGACGCCCACGTCCAATCAATCGCCACACGGCGCCCAATGCCGCAGGCTTTTGGGGCCCACGGCGCTTCGCGCTCGCCCCTTCGCTTTCCTACCAGGCCAAGCCCGGGTGCGCCTTGGGCCCGGGGGCTATTGTCGGCGTTCTGGGAATGGGGGTCCCCATACTTGCCTGCCTGCGGCCTGCGGCGTGGCTCAAGTGGGGGCCTAGCGCGGCCCATCTTCATCAGCACAAGCACAAGACCCTCGCGAGGGGCCAAGCCTCGCGGGGCGGATGACAGGAAGCTTCCTCAGAGGCAGCCTCATCAGGCAGGCTCGCGAGGAGGCGGAGAGATCAAGGCAGGGGTACCTCGCGAGGAACCCGTGACGCAAGCCATGACGATCGAGACCACGCGGGCGCCAGGCGGGCACCGGCCTGCGCAGTGTCCTTGTTTCCCCTTTGGTGAAAAGGTGGCAAGCATAGGCCAAGGCATCAGGCAAAGGTTGCCATTCCGGTGCAACGAGACCAAGACCAGCAGAGCGGCAGGACGGAGGTCACCGTGGAGCCCAAGACGGCGTCATCACCAGTACTTTTGGCAGCCGAAGACCACCTTTGGTCAGGATAACTTGTACTACATGTTCCCCTTCAAAATGGCCAATTGTTGGTGCCCTTCCCGCGCATTATTTGGGGAGAGGCCTAGGGCCTCTATAAATAGAGCTAGCCACCACAGAGTAGAGAGATCCATCTAGGGAGAGGAGATCGAGAAATCTGGTAGAACCCTAGCAGAGAGAAAGAGAGGCGATTGAACTCACCCTAGCAGTTCATCGCCCCAGCTCAAGAACACCTCTCGCGAGGCTATTCTTCCTTTGTATTGATCCTCATCAGCCCTTGAGGCAATCCACCACACCACACACTGGAGTAGGGTATTACACCAGAACGGTGGCCCGAACCAGTATAAACCTTGTGTCCCTTGTGTTGTTCGTTGTTTCCAGCTCAAATCACGCAAGGAGATTGGATGCAGATCGGTAGGGGAGAGATCTCCGCGCGCACCCCAGTGTTCGGACCTCAAGGGTCTGCCGGAACCCGAAATCCGACAAAGCCCCCTAGTGATCATATGATTTAATGGCTAGATTCGAATACGATCTTGGGCCGGACCCAAAAGGGTTTAAGATGGATTTGAACACAATTAGCCCCCAGTTGGTCATTTTGAAATTATAATGATGTAGACATGTAATTATTGAGGAAAAAGGACATAGGCCTTGCTTTATTACTTATCATAATATATACAATGTCAAAGTATGTACATCATGAGAGCCGGTGGCTCAAGTATAGTAAGGCCGAAGATGAGCGATATTCCACGGCCGGCGGGTCTCTTCCTCCGACTTATATGAGTCTGTGTGCTCTCGAACATCTATAAGGTAGTATGACCCATTGTTCAAGTTCTTGCTGACCACAAAGGATCCTTCCCAAGGTGGGGATAGTTTGTGTGCATCAGTTTGGTCCTGGATGAGCCGGAGCACCAAGTCACCTTCCTGAAAGGTTCTGGACTTAACCCGGCGGCTGTGATAACGACGCAGGTCCTATTGGTAAATCGCTGAGCGGGATGCTGCTAAGTCACGCTCTTCATCTAATAGGTCAAGTGCATCCCGACGGGCTTGTTCGTTATTAGCTTCAACGTAAGCCGCCACGCAGGGCGAGTCATGACGGATGTCACTAGGCAGGACTGCCTCTGCTCCATAAACCATGAAGAAAGGGGTATAACCCGTAGACCTGTTAGGGGTAGTATTGATGCTCCATATCACAGAGGGTAACTCCTCCACCCAACAACCCAGCGTTCGTTGTAAAGGAACCATAAGCCGGGGCTTGAGACCTTTCAATATTTCCTGATTGGCTCTTTCAGCTTGACCATTAGATTGGGGGTGAGCTACTGATGAAACATCAAGCCGGATATGCTCACGTTGGCAGAATTCCTCCATAGCACCTTTGGACAGATTAGTACCATTTTCAGTTATAATGCTGTGTGGAAAGCCAAAATGAAAGATCACCTTTTACATGAATTGAACCGCCGTGGCTGCATCACACTTACTAACCGGCTCTGCCTCAACCCACTTTGTGAATTTGTCAACTGCCACCAAAAGGTGTGCCTTTTTATCTTGGGATCTTTTGAAAGGTCCAACCATATTGAGCCCCCAGACTGCAAACGGCCAAGTAATTGGAATCATCCGCAATTCTTGAGCTGGCACGTGTGCCTGTCGTGCGAATTTTTGACAACCATCGCACCTACTGACCAGATCCTCTGCATCCGCGTGAGCCGTCAGCCAATAAAAACCATGACGGAAAGCTTTGGGTACTAAGGACTTTGACTCGACATGATGGCCATAATCTCCTTCATGGATTTCATGAAGAATTTCTTGACCTTCCTTAGGAAAAACACAGCGTTGAAATGCCCCGGTGACACTGCGATGATGCAACTCACCGTTGGCAATTGTCATTGATTTAGACCGCCGGGTTATCTGTCTAGCCAAAGTCTCATCGTCATGCAACTCGCCCCGGGTCATATAAGCCAAATATGGCATTGTACAATCTGGGATGACGTGAAGAGCCACCACCAATTGTGCTTCCGGGTCTGGAACAGCTAGGTCTTCCTCTGTAGGCAACTTGACAGAAGGGTTATGCAGGACATCTAAGAAAGTGTTAGGTGGCACCGGCTTACGCTGAGACCCCAGCCAACTTAAAGCATCAGCCGCTTCATTCTTTCTGTGATCAATGTGTTCCACTTGGTAAGCCGCCATGAGAGGATCCTTGGAATCCCACTTGCCTGATACTTGTTGAGCCACCAAATCTGAGTCACCAAAGCACCTTACCCGGCTCAAGCTCATCTCCTTAGCCATCCGAAGACCCTGGAGCAAGGCCTCATACTCAGCTGCATTGTTGGTACAGGGAAACATCAACCGTAGCACATAACAAAATTTGTCACCTCGAGGGGAAGCTAAAACAACTCCAGCCCCCGAGCCCTCTAATTGCCTGGACCCATCAAAATGAATAGTCCAATATGTGTTATCCGGCTTCTCTTCAGGCATCTTCAGCTCTATCCAATCATTAATGAAGTCCACTAGTGCCTGAGATTTGATGGCAGTACGTGGCACATGCTTTAAATCATGAGGCCCAAGTTCAATGGACCACTTGGCAAATCGTCCTGTGGCTTCTCTATTTTGAATAATATCTCCTAAAGGACCATAACTAACCACAGTGATGGGATGACCCTGAAAATAATGCTTAAGCTTCCGGCTCGCCATGAACACCCCATAAACAAGTTTCTGCCAATGTGGGTATCTCTGTTTGGATTTGGATTCAATGAGCACCTCACTGACGTAGTAAACCGGCCGTTGAACCAAATATTCCTTGCCAGCCTCTTTGCGCTCTATGACAATGGCCACACTGACAACGCATGTGTTAGCAGCCACATATAACAATAAGGGCTCCTTATCAATGGGAGCAGCAAGAACTGGCGGCTCAGCGATCTATCGCTTCAGATCTTCAAAGGCAGAGTGAGCAGCATCACTCCAAACAAAATCATCTGTCTTCTTCATCATTTGATACAGCGGTATGGCCTTCTCACCTAATCGGCTTATGAACCGGCTTAAAGCAGCAACATGACCCGCCAACCGCTGAACGTCATTGATGCACACCAGTTTGGCCAAAGACGTAATTGCTTTGATTTTCTCCGGGTTAGCCTCGATGCCTTTGTTAGAAACCAAAAAACCCAAAAGCTTGCCTGCTGGTACTCCAAAAACACACTTGGCCGGGTTAAGCATCATCTTGTAGACCCGGAGGTTATCAAAGGTTTCCTTCAGATCATCTATCAAGGTCTCCTTCTTTCTGGACTTCACTACGATGTCATCCACATAAGCATGAACATTGCGCCCAATCTGACTGTGAAGACAGTTCTGCACACACCGCTGATAAGTCGCCTGGGCACTCTTAGGCCCAAAAGGCATAGATACATAGCAGAAGGCTCCAAACGGAGTAATAAAAGCCGTCTTCTCCTGGTCCTTAACCGCCATTTTGATCTGATGATACCCAGAATAAGCATCCAAAAAACTCAAGCGCTCACAACCTGCCATAGCATCAATGATTTGATCAATACGAGGAAGTCCGTGTAGTCCACATACATACGCCAGGTGCCGTTCTTTTTAAGCACGAGCACCGGGTTATCCAACCACTCCGGATGGAAGACTTCAATAATGAACCCAGCCGCCAAGAGCCGGGCCACTTCCTCACTAATAGCCTTGCGTCTTTCTTCATTGAACCGTCGAAGAAACTGCCTGCCGGCTTAAACTTCGGATCAATATTGAGAATGTGCTCAGGGAGTTCTCTCGGTACAACCGGCATGTCAAAAAGTTTCCATGCAAAGATGTCTCGGTTCTCACCGATGAACTCGATGAGTGCGCTTTCCTATTTAGGATCCAAATTAGCACTGATACTGAACTGCTTAGATGAGTCGCCTGGGACAAAATCAAATTGGTTTCATCAGCCAACTTAAACTTTAACATCGGCTCATGTTCAGTGGTTGGCTTCTTCAAAGACATCATGTCTGCCGGGTCAACATTGTCCTTATAGAACTTCAATTCCTCTGTCGCACACACAGATTCGGCATAGGCAGCATCGCCTTCCTCACATTCCAAGGCTATCTTCCGACTCCCATGCACGGTGATAGTACCCTTATGACCCGACATCTTAAGCTGCAGATAAACATAACAAGGTCGCACCATGAACTTGGCATAAGCCGGCCGTCCAAACAGGACATGATACGGGCTCTTGATTTTAACCACTTCAAAAGTTAATTTCTCAGCCCTAGAATCATGCTCATCTCCAAAGGCTACCTCCAGCTCAATCTTACCCACTGGATACACCGACTTACCAGTCACTACTCCATGGAAAACAGTGTTAGACGTCTTAAGGTTTTTATCAGTCAACCCCATACGTCAGAAAGTCTCATAATAGAGGATGTTGATGCTACTACTTCCGTCCATGAGCACCTTAGTGAATTTATATCCACCAACTTGAGGCGCCACCACCAAAGCCAAGTGACCCAGATTGTCAACCCGGGGAGGGTGATCTGCCCTACTCCACATAATAGGCTGCTCAGACTATCTTAAATAACGAGGAACTGTCGGCTCAACAGCGTTTACAGCCCTCTTATGAAGCTTCTGGTCCCATTTGCACAAACTGGTGGTGAACACGTGATATTGTCCACTGTTCAACTGCTTTGGGTTGCTCTGATATCCAGACTACTGCTGCTGCTGACCTCCCTGACCAGATTACTGGTTATATCCACCTTGATTTCCTTGAGAGCCTTGAAAGCCGGAATTTGAACCACCGTCCGGGCCGTGAAAACTGCCGCCACCTGAGCCACTGCCCGGCCCATGATTGCCATCGAACATGTTAGAGTTTTTGAAAGCCTTCATGATCGTACATTCCTTCCATAGGTGAGTGGTTGGTATCTGTTGAGTATCGTGCCTTGGACAGGGCTCATTTAATAACTGCTCAAGAGTGGGACCTCACCCGCCGGACCGAGGAGGTGGCCTCCCCTTATGCCATTGATTGTTGCCCTGTGAATTGGCGTTAGCCACAAACTCCAAACTACCATCAGCCTTACGTTTATTATTGCCTCCTTGATTCACCGGGTTATGCTGATGACCCTTGGCATTGCCATTCTTCTTCCCCTTCCATGTCTTCTCATCGTCAGACTCGGGATCCTTGGTACTATCAGAATCGGCATACTTGACTAGAGCCGCCATTAGCTGGCCCATGTCATTACAATCGCGCTTAAGCCGCCCTAGCTTATGTTTTAGAGGAGTAAGCGTAAAACGAAAATTTTTCTCCAAAAAGAAGACTGCAGAGCCAGCATCCATCTTATTAGATGAATGCATTATGGATTTAACCCGGTGCACCCAATGGGTTGTGGACTCACCTTCCTCTTGCTTACAATTAGTCAAATCCACAATTGACATGGGCTGCTTGCATGTGTCTTTGAAATTCTGAATAAACCGGGCTTTTAACTCTGCCCATGAACCAATGGAATTGGGTGGCAGCCCTTCAACCAAGTGCGGGCCGTTCCATCCAATATCATGGTGAAGTATTTGGCCATCGCCGCGTCACTGACCTCCAGCAGCTCCATGGCCATCTCATAGCTTTCAATCCATGCCCCTGGCTATAAATCGGCCGTATAATTGGGTACCTTTCGAGGTCCCTTGAAATCCTTGGGCAAACGCTCATTACGCAGAGCCGGCACCAAACAAGGGACACCTCCAGTCCTTGCGGTTACGCCTGCTTCAACAGAAGTCGTCGGATAAACCGAATAAGACTGGTAAGCCACCCGCTGAGCCGCCTGCTCAGCTGCCTGCTGAACTGCCCACTCAGCTTCTTGGCGTATCCCATCCTGGTTAACCAAATTGAGAGCTCCATCATGCGGCGGGTCATGCCCGCCCGATTGGTCATGGCGCAGAGCGTTGCTTGAAACAGCTGCTGAATCCATGTGTCGGCTATAACTCAGACTCCGGCTTGGGAGAGGGGTCGATGAACCCTGTCCCGACTGTAAGAATATGCCTCATGCTGTGCTAAAGCCGTCTGAAGAAGTTATCTGACCCTTCGTGCTTCAACTGCCGTCGGAGAGTCGCCCTCCATCGGGAGAGCCACCAAACGTTCCGCCAAGACGATCATGTTCTCCAAAGGGTTAGAATAATGACCCGGTGGTGTCGGTACATAATGAGGTGGAGTAGTATTCATCCGAGGAGGTTCCAACGCCCGTGGTTGACCCGGCGTCCCCGCCCGGGTGTTGCAACGTGGTTTATCTCCGGCGGGTTACTGGGGCCTGCGCCGGGTGTGCGGAAGAGGTTTCTAGGATCATACGTTAGCGGCAGACAGGATTGAGCCTTCTGGTGCCTTCTTCTCATGACCTCATTTGATGCGTTCATATTCATCGTAAGCTGGAAAGCCTCGGATTGTATCTTCTGTGCTCGAGCATCCAAACCCGCCCGCTCTGTGGCCATCCCGACGTCCTCCGCTGCTAGATTTTCCTTGGCTTGTGCTACCTCCTCATGTAACCGTGCCACTTCTGCATCATGTTGAACCTGATCCACCAGAGTAACCACGGCGGTTAACATGGCTGTCATCCTATCCATGAGTTCCATCAACACCTGAGCCGGCGGGCGCACATGGCCTCCTGCCCCGGCGGCTGCTGATCCGGAGGTTATCGCTGCCATAGCCGTAGAGTTTTGAACGAGTTGCGTGCCATCCATGAAGATCCCCGCTCGGCTCGGCGGCTCAAAGGGGTCCGGAATACTGCTGCCATCGGAACAACCCCCAAGCCCACCATCTTGCAGTTGATACAACGAATCCGTCTCACCCGTGGATGACTCGCCATCAGATTGGACGGCCGTCTCACCACCAGACACAGATCTTTCAGAAAATTCCCCTCCATGGACGCATCCCACGAAGGCATGCTTCACGGCCAGTTGAGCCCGAGCGGGTCTCGCACGCTGAGCCGTCTCGACGATTTGGTGCAGATGTCCGGCTCAGGGCCCGGCTCGCCAATCCGGCCGATGAAGACGTGGATCCCGCCAAAGGGGACCCGGTACCCGTACTCAACCGAGCCGGCGTCGAGGCCCCAGCCTGCATCATCGATGTAGAGCTTGCCGCGACGACTCTTGGTCATCCGGCCCACAGCGTATCCCTTGAACCCATCGAAGCTGCCCTTCAAGAACTCAAATCGACCGTGCGCTGGCTCCACGGTGGGTGCCAACTGTCGTGGAATTGTCACGGCAGATGTCCTAGTGAAAGGACTTAATCATGGAGCCATCACAACTAGGAAGCTTAAAGGGATTAAACGAGACAAAGGACACAAGAGGTTTTATACTGGTTCGGCCCCTTGCGGTGAAGGTAAAGGCCTAGTCCAGTTCAGATGGTATTGCTAGGTTTCGATGACCAAGGAGCGAATACGCTTAACCTGGTTATCGATCTGTAGTTTCTTGCCCTAAACCACCGTCTGGGTCGTCCCTTTATATACAGAGGCTGACGCCTGGCGGCTCATAGAGTCCCGGTCGGCTCATAAACATTGTCCGGCTCGGTCTCTAACTATTCCTGCCTCAGGGCTATCATGTTCCTCACTTGTAGGCAATCCGCACGGGCTAATTCCTAACTCCTCAGCCAGGACAAATTCCTCAGAGACCAGAAGAACTTCGTCTCTGTCACTGAAGAAATTGACTGAACTATATGAGATTTCCAATGGCTTCAAACAAAGGGATTGGTAGGTGTAGGATTTTTAGTTGAGCATCACTTGGAAACTTTTCCTTAGTTTTACCTCGACCCCCTTTAACAGTACGGTGTTTCCTATGACTCAAGAAAGAGAAAATGAAACTACGAAAACAAAAGTCTTCACGCTTCATGTTCCTTGTATGAATAACAAGTCTTCACGGTCACACCAATTTCTTCACTTTCAAAGTCTTCAGAAATCCAAAGTCTTCAGTCGATGTCGGCGTTCTGGGAACGGGGGTCCCCAGACTTGCCTGCCTGCGGCCTGCGGCGTGGCTCAAAGGGGGGCCCAGCATGGCCCATCTTCACCAACACAAACCCAAGACCCTCGCGGGGCGAACGACGTGAGGCTTCCTCAGGCACGGCCTCGCCAGGCTGGCTCACGAGGAGGCGGAGAGATCAAGGCGGGGTACCTCACGAGGAGCCCATGACGCAGGCCATGACAACTCAGGGCGCCAGGCGGGTTCCAGCCTGCGCAGCGTCCTCCTTTCCTCTTTGGTGCAAGGGGGGCAAGCGCAGCCGTGGAGTACCGAGGCATCAGGCAAAGGTTGCCATTTCGGTGCAACAAGACCAAGACCAGGAGGACTACGAGACGGAGGTCACCGTGGAGCCCAAGACGGGGTCATCACCAGAGCTTTGCGCAGGCGAAGACTACTTTTGTCAGGATAGCCGATACTTGCTACCCCCCTTCAAATTAGCCCGCCATTGTTGGCTCCCTTCCCGCTCAATATTTGGGGAGAGGACCAGGGCCTCTATAAATAGGACCAGCCACCCACATAGCTGGGAGGGGGACGAAGACGAAGACGAAAGGAGGACGAAAAAGAGGTAGGAAGGAAGAGGCTCATTAGAAGGGTCGGTCGGAGCAGAGAGAGAGAGAAAGGTGGCTGAACTTCTCCCAGCAGTTCATCGCCTCAGTCAAGAACAGACCCTCGTGAGGTTGTTCTTCCTTGTATTGTTCATCATCATCAGCCCAAGAGGCAATCCACACACCACACACTGGAGTAGGGTATTACACCACAACGGTGGCCTGAACCAGTATAAACCCTGTGTCTCTTGTGTTGTTCTTTCCTCAGTTTAGATCTTAGCATGGCGGAGGGGTGCAGGTAGGTAGGAGGCGAAATCTCCGCGCGCACCCCAGTGTTCGAACCTCAAGGGTCTGCCGGAACCCGAAATCCGACATTTGGCGCGCCAGGTAGGGGTGCGCCGAAATTCGTCTTCCACCGCCCCGTTCTCCTCCGACCGTCACGCCCATGGCTGACGCTCGTCGGGCCCGCGCCGAGCGCCGAGCCGCACTCGCTTCCCGCGTTGCCCAGATGGCCCCTGTCGGCGGGCATCCACGCCGTTCCCCGTCACCTGCCGTCAACGCCGCCACCGGCCCGGCGGGGGACGAGCGGCAAGCATCGTCCCAGCATCCGTCCATGCGGCAAGACGGCCGCACCGCAACTCCCTCGCTCGCCCCAGCTGGATCTTCGTCCCGCGCGCTCCGCGCGCCCATGGAGGCTCGGGCTGCACTCATCGCGGCAAACGAGCTCCTGCGCTACCGTCCCGTCGATGACGTCTACGAGGAATGGCTCGACCGCGTCGCCGAGCTCGTCCGCGCTGTAGGGGGCTCTTCCGCGCCGTCCGTTTAGCTGCACCGCACCCCGCCCCGCGCGGGCGAAGAGGCTCTGGCGGCGCCCCGGCCGCCTCCTCCTCAAGAAGACACCATGGCTCCAAGGCGCATGGTCCCTGGGCGGAACCCGTTCCGTCAGGTGCCAGCGCAGCAAGAACAGAGCTGCCAAGAAGTCCCTCGCCCGCCAGAAGCTGCCCGGGCGCTCCCTGCTCCAGCACGTCGCGACCATCCCCCTGCTCCAGCGCGTGGGGACATGCAAGACCAGGCTCTCCGTCACCTAAGGCCTCCCGTGGCCACGGCAGGCTGCCGCGCCTACACCATCGAACTACGCAGCATCGCGTGGCCCGACAAGTTCAAGCCATACCTGCCTCCTTGCTACGACGGCACGGCCGACCCTGCGGAGTTCCTCCAGCTCTACGAGCTGGGCATCGAAGCTGCCAACGGAGACGAGAAGGTCATGGCGAACTGGTTTCCCATGGCGCTCAAGGACGGGGCCCGCACCTGGCTCCTGAACCTGGCTCCAGGCACAATCTCCTCCTGAGAAGAGATGCGCACCCGCTTCATCGCCAACTTCCAAGGTACTCGCGATCGGCCACCCGCCATGAGCGACATGCGCCGCATCAAGCAACAACCCGGGGAAACCTTGCAGAAGTACATCCAGTGCTTCAACAACGCACGCCTCAAGATCCCTAAGGTGACTGAGGAGGCCATCATCTCAGCTTTCTCCGACGGAGTGCGCGACGTCAAGATGAAGGAGGAGCTGGCGATGCATGAAGACCTGTTCACTTCCTTGGAGCTGTTCAACCTGGCAAACAAGTGCGACAGGGCTGAGGAGGGCGTATCTCCCTCCTCGAGCTGCCTGCCGCAGACCCAGAAGAGAAGAAGCTCAAGGCCAAGGATGTGAAGCGCAAGGGGGCTGCAGTGCTCGCGGCAGAACCCGACACCAAGCGGGGCAGAGATCAGCCCAAACCTCCCAAGGGCAGCCGATACTGCGTGTACCACGACCTCCACACCCACAACACCAACGAATGCCAAGAACTCCGAGCCGTGCGTGAAGGAAGGATCGGCCGTCGCCCCGACCGCGGTGACCGGGGCTACGGTCGAGGAGGAGGAAGAAACGCAGGACGCTGGGAAGACCGTGGGCCGCGCCAAGGGTGGCGCGGCCAACCTCGCGAGGATCGCTGGCAAGACCCGCCTCGCGAGGGAGGCTGGAGAGATCAGCCTCGCGAGGAAGACTGGAGGGATCAGCCTCACGAGGATCGCCCGCTAGGCAACGCAGGCCTCCCACCGCTGCCGCCGCAACCAAGGAGAAACGAGGACCGCCATCAGGACGAGGAGGCTGGGGGCTTCCAGGAGCCGCGCGCGATCGCCTGCATCCTGGGCGGAGCTCAAGCCCCAGCCTCTCAACACATCTTCAAGCAGTTCACCCGCGAAGTGAACGCAGTACTCCCCAGACTCGAAGCCACACGCCCTCTCAGGTGGTCGGCATGCACCATCACGTTCAGCTCAGCAGATCAGCTCAAGTGTGCGGCAATAGCCATAGTCCTCCCGATGCTTTGTTCCCCAATCATCAGCAATGTGGTGGTCACCAAGACCCTCATCGATGGCGGGGCAGGGCTCAACGTCCTGTCCGTGGAGACGTTCAACAACCTCCAAGTGCCCTACAGCCAGCTTCAGCCAACCAAGCCCTTCTCCGGTATCACTGACGGCTCCACGGTCCCGATTGGGTAGGTTCGCCTCCCTGTCACCTTCGGGGCACGCGACAACTACCGCACCGAGCTCATCGACTTCGACGTCGCTCACATTCGCCTGCCGTACAACGCCATCCTTGGGTACCCAGCACTGGCCAAGTTCATGGCCGTAACTCACCACGGCTACAACGTCCTCAAGATGCCAGGAAGTGGCGGAGTCATCACGGTGCCCTGTGAAGAGAAGGACGCGGTGTGTTCCCTGGAACGAGCCTTTCAGGCCGCATCATTGGAAGACCCGGATCGCGGAAGTAGGAGGCCTCCCGAGACCACCCCCAAGAAGAAGAAGACATCGTCCGACTCGACCACTCAGGAGGCAGGCCCCTCTGGGCCCGCGCCTGCCCAGGGGGAGCCTCCCTCCATCGCATAGGAAAGCGCGCCTGGTGCCCTCCCCAGGCAGGGCTCGGGGGCTCTCCCCTGGAGGGTCACCGACCTAGCCAGGGTCACGAGGGAGGCGCTTGGGCACCACATGGAGGCGTGTTTTGAAGCACGTTTCCCTCAAGAAGGAGCAAGGCAAGGAGATCCAGACCCACAGGAGTTCGTCAGCAAGGCCATTCAGGAGCTACAGGAGTCAAGAGTCATGAGAGGCGCCCGCCGCCTACCAGCAGTGGCCCCCCATCCAGGCGAGGATGGTGGGCTGCGCGTCTGCATCGACATACCAGGGCTCAACCGAGTCATCTCTCTGGAGCGCCTCTGGCCCTCGCGAGTGGGGCGCTGCAGAGGTCCACCCCACAGCTACGTTCACATGCCTTACGGCTTGCCGAACGCGGCTGACGCGTACCAGCGCCTCATGAGGGGCATCACGGAGGCACAAGAGGCCAGGCGTTCCGCAGCCCTGGCAGGGATGGAGATGGACCGTGAGGAGCCGCCAGCGCCTCCGGAGCCTCCCGAGGCCCCTGGGCTTGGGGGCTCGTGAGGATCGGCTCCCGCAGCCCCCCGAGCCTGCTACACCAACACCCCTTCGTCCTCAACATCATCAGGTGACATCTTTTAAGATTTACTTCCAGCTGGGAGCGCCCCCAGGGCTGCATTATTCCCAGGCCGTGTGGGTCCGTCCCTACGGTGTGTATCCCTTTATTCCATGTTGTTAGCTTACCTTGTTGGGGGCGCCCCTCAGGCTGCATGATCCCCAAGCCGCTCGGGCCAGGCCTAGTGGCATGTATCCCATTTGCGTTTATTTCCGATCATGCGTTAGACCCACCATGCTTGATTATTTGATGCCGGTCCATGGCACCTCTTCTCCTCCATGCTGACCACTTGCACGTTAAAGGGGGGGCACCTGAGCATCGCGACTCAGGGCTCTTACTGGCTCTCCAGCCCTCACCCTCTGGCCTTGTCCATGGCATCGTGACCTGGCATACCAGTGACGGTTGAGACCAGCTCGAGGGCCGGGATCCGAGGACGTAGAGTGCCGACATCTAACCAAATTTGCAAGGACACATCACAAGATAAGGCCCAGTGCCAGGCGCAACCCGCCTAGAGGTAGGGCCCCGTGAGTCCCGCGCTGGCTCACGGGTGCCCAAATACACCTCGCCAGGCCCTACCGTGCCAGCCACGTGTCAGGGCGGGGCTGTACATGCCCCGGGGGCTCCTCCCGGAGGGGGCTCCCTCCCACGTACCAGTGGAAGCACCATGCTCCGCGCTGGCTGACGACACTGCCGAGGAGCGGCTATGCCCGTACACATACGGTAGCACTATGCTCCACGCTGGTGATAAACAACTGAGGGTGGCCCCCGGGCCGCATCAACCTCAGGGAGCCCAGAGCTCAGTGTCTAGCCTCATCGTAACGCCTCCCCTCGGGAGTGCCGTGCGAGGGGGCTGGACACGGGGGCTGCGCCTGGGTCACACCCGGACGCACGCTGCCCGGCCAGGTCCCCCCGGGCCTGGTTCATCGCGCGTCTCTCCCCAAGCGGAGCCAAGGTATGAAGGCTGTTTGAGCGTCAAGGGGGACTCCTGAGCATCGCGACTCAGGAGCCTAACTGGTCACATAGCCCCTCACTCCGTGGCCCCGTCCTGGTTTCCGGTCGGGACCATCGCTGGGTGAGGCACGCGCGCGGCCGGGCTCTGCAGACGTAGAACGGTGGATCCACCCGCATCACACCTCCCTACTTGCTGTTCATGCACCAAGGGGGACTCCTCAGCATCGTGACTCAGGAGCCTAACTTGTCACGTAGCCCCTCACTCCTTGGTCCCGTCCTGGTTTCCGGTCGGGACTATTGCTGGATGAGGTACGCGCGGGGCCGGGCTCTGCCGGCGTAGAACGTAAGCAAGTAGGAAGGAAAAGTGCTAATTTCAAGGAATCCAAAAGCAAATATTATAGTCCACACTGTTATTTCAATGCCAAACGCAAGTTTAAACGCCTCCCCGAGGCATGATATGTGTGCAGGAATTAAAAGCAGGACAGGAGCCACGACGGAGTCACTTGGTGGCGGGGGAGCAGCGCGGAGCGGGTTCGCCTCACGGAGCAGCGGGGTCGGCGGCGCCTTGCTCCGGCTTGGTGCTGAAGGCCTGGAACTTCCCCAGCAGAGCCTCTGCGCGACCCTTCACCGCCTCGGCAGCGGCAGTGGCACGCTCACCGCTCACTGGCTCCAGCAGGCTGTCGAGGTCGACACCGGGATCGCAAAGGTAGATGTGGGTGAGGACCCGCGTCAGTGCTGCAGAAGACAGGACACGCGCCTTGGCCTCGGCCGTGGGGCCAAGGCCAAGGGCGACATCTTCAAGAGCGTGAACCAGGAAGGGAAGCAGCTTGGCAGGGCCGTCCTCGGTGCCAGCCAGCGGGCTCTCCAGGCCGCTGTCGTAAAGCGTCCTCAGCGAGGAGCGAGCCTTCGCCTCCAACTACGTGAAGGCCACGCGGTCCTCAGCAAGAACCAGGGCCTTGCCGTCCAGCTCGGCCTTCCTTGCCCCCAACTCCTGCTCCAGCGCGCCTAGGCGGTCGCGGCGCTTCCTGAGCTTGGCCTCCTGGCCCTCGACGGCTGCCTCGCGAGCCTTCACGCCTTCTTCCTGCTCTTGGCGAAGGAGGACCTCTTCCGCGAGCCGATCCCGCAGGCCTTGCAGCTCGTCCTCCAGTGCCTTGCAGCGACCACGGACGTCGACCACCTCCCCCAAGGTTGCATCGCGAGCAGCCTTCGCCTCCAGGACGGCCTGCTTCTCCTCGTTGCATGCCGTCGAGGCCTGGACCAGCGCCGCCTGAATCGAGGCATCAGAGCGAACCCATCCAGAAGCCAGATCCAAACGCCCAGCCACCAAGCAGGGGTCGGCGCCAAGAAGATCCTGCCGCAGTCGGTCCAGCTCGGTAATAGCACGATCCAGAACGGCAGAAGGAGTCGGAGAGACAGCGGCCGGTGGAGTAGGAGGAGAAGGCGGTAGAGCAACCGCAGCATCCTGAGGCGGAGTCTGCCGCGCCCCGACAGCGGTAGTGGCGGCGGCAGGCAAGAGCACCTCGGGAGCCACTTGGGCCATGGGGGCTGAGCTCGCCCCAGCCGGCTCAGCCAAACCTCGCAAGGACGACCGGGCAGGAGAAGCCTATGCGTCGCGGTCACCTTCCTTCGTGGGCAGAAGCTTCGCCGCGGATGGAACCTCGGGAGCCCCCTTCGGCTTCTTTGCTGCGGGCGCCAACCTATCCAAAGATGCGGACGTCAAGCCTCAGAAGCAAAGCAAGAGATAAAGCCAAGAATCGAATGCTTACGGGTCGTCGCCAGTGAGCTCAAGCGGCCTCCGGCCAAATTTGAAGCCTGAAAGCTGGCTGGAAGGGTCAACCTCGGGAAGCTTGGAGGTGGAAGGTGCGTCTGCGGTTTGCCCCGGGGCCGGGGGAGACCTGCGGGAGATCAGCCCGGTCCTGTCCTTCTTTGGGATCGGGGGCGAGCTCCCGCCGTCCTGATCGTCGTCGTCTTCGTCGTCATCCTCGTCGTCATCATTCGGAGAGAGGCGGAGAACGCGGGACCTGCGCCGGGGGAGGGGAGCCCTCGACTCTCCATCAGTCGCCTCGGAGTCAGGCCCTTTTCCGCGCTCCCCTCCCTCTTCCTCTTTGCTGGAGTCGCCGGAGGGCACGTCCACCAGTTCCTCGGGAGCTTCCAGGGGCACTGGCCCATCCCCGTTGAAGACGGGCATGGACTTCACCACCCGCTCCCAGTCATTGCGGAGGAACAAGGGCGTAGGGGCGCCCTCCAGCCTCGCCACATTGCCGCCGACTAGAGATTGGAGAACCGCAGCCAGGTCTCCGGCGGCCAAGGCCGCGGGATTCGGACGGGGCCTCCACATTGGAAGCGAGTACTGCCGAAGCGGAGCCAGCCGGTGCTCCAGGAACTCGCTCAGCAGCGACGCGCCGGTCAGCTTCGCCGCCGCCATGTCGGTCGGCCTCAGATCCGCGTCCATCTTCTCCAGCACCATCTTCACGCGGGGATCCGTGAGCTCCGCTCGACCCCAGTCGCTGGAGCTCGTGGGCTGCTCTGTGGGCAGGATCAGCCGAGGGTGGATGCGCCCGGCATCCACCAAGATCCACTTGCTCCTGAAGCCCTCAATCCTCTTCCCAGAGTTCGAGATGGCAATGGCGCCGCCGGACGCGACGAAGCTCGCGCACGCGGAAGCAGTCCCACGAGAGGTCCGGAGGTAGAAGTAGTGGCGCAGCAAGGCCACTGAGGGCTGCACCCCAACATGTGCTTCGCAATAATAAGCAAAGATTGCCAGGAGAAGGACGGAGTTGGGATGGAGATGCAGAGCCTGTAGCTTGTAATGGCGGAGGACAGAGAAGAAGAACTCGGAGAAGGGAGACACCAGGCCAGCAAAAATGGCACTTACGAAGAGCGGATAGAAGGTGCTCCTTTGACCCTCAGGGGTGGCAGAGCCGGCCTTGAACACCTTCTCCCCGTCGATGCCCCACGCCTTCGCCATCCGGCGCAACCGGGCAAGGCCCGCCTCCGACACGTTCAGCGAGTCCAGGGCAGATGAGTACCAAGCTGCGGCCGGGGGCTGACGAGGCGCCATGGCTCCCTAGGCCGCGCGGTCAGAGCAGATCTGGAAATCTCGGAGGAAGGAAGGAGAGGCGCAAGAAAGGGGATCTGAGCAGCAACCGGAGAAAGCAAGAAGTAGGGCCTAAGCGGATGCCACTCCTTTATCAACTCACCGGTTACTGAGGCGCTCACGTCCAATCAACCGCCACGCGGCGCCCAAGGCCGCAGGCTGTTAGGGCCCGCGGCGCTTCGCCCTTGCCCTTCCGCCTCCCTGCACGGCCAAGTCCGGGCGCGCCTTGGGCCCGGGGGTTACTGTCGGCGTTCTGGGAACGGGGGTCCCCAGACTTGCCTGCCTGCGGCCTGCGGCAAGGCTCAAAGGGGGGCCCAGCACGTCCCATCTTCACCGACACAAACCCAAGACCCTCGCGAGGGGCCAAGCCTCGCGGGGCGAACGACTTGAGGCTTCCTCAGGCATGGCCTCACTAGGCTGGCTCACGAGGAGGTGGAGAGATCAAGGCGGGGTACCTCACGAGGAGCCCATGACGCAAGCCATGACAACTCAGGGCGCCAGGCGGGTGCCAGCCCGCGCAGCGTCCTCCTTTCCTCTTTGGTGCAAGGGGGGCAAGCGCAGCCGCGGAGTACCGAGGCATCAGGCAAAGGTTTCCATTTCGGTGCAACGAGACCAAGACCAGGAGGACTACGAGACGGAGGTCACCGTGAAGCCCAAGACGGCGTCATCACCAGAGCTTTGCGCAGGCGAAGACTACTTTTGTCAGGATAGCCGATACTTGCTGTCCCCCTTCCAATTAGCCCGCCATTGTTGGCTCCCTTCCCGCTCAATATTTGGGGAGAGGACCAGGGCCTCTATAAATAGGACCAGCCACCCACATAGCTGGGAGGGGGACGAAGACGAAGACGAAAGGAGGACGAAAAAGAGGTAGGAAGGAAGAGGCTCGTTAGAAGGGTCGGTCGGAGCAGAGAGAGAGAGAGAGAAAGGTGGCTGAACTCCTCCCAGCAGTTCATCGCCTCAGCCAAGAACAGACCCTCGCGAGGCTGTTCTTCCTTGTATTGTTCATCATCATCAGCCCAAGAGGCAATCCACACACCACACACTGGAGTAGGGTATTACACCACAACGGTGGCCCGAACCAGTATAAACCCTGTGTCTCTTGTGTTGTTCTTTCCTCAATTTAGATCTTAGCATGGCGGAGGGGTGCATGTAGGTAGGAGGCGAAATCTCCAGTGTTCGAACCTCAAGGGTCTGCCGGAACCCGAAATCCGACAGTCGAAGACATTCATTTTTAGGGTTCGACTTTCTCTGTAAATATCAAACTCCTCATAGACTTATAGACCTGTGTACACTCACAAACGCATTAGTCCCTTAACCTATAAGTCTTCAATACACCAAAATCACTAAGGGGCACTAGATGCACTTACAATATCCCCCTTTTTGGTGATTGATGACAATATAGGTTAAGTTTTCAAACGGGGATAAACATATGAAGTGTAAATACTGATATTGAGGAATTTGATTGCAAGATATAGAAGAACTCCCCCTGGAGATGTGCATAGTGAGGAATTTACTTTTGAAGCAATGCACATTTGAAGAGTAGAATCATGGAGATTCCCCCCTATATCTTGTAATTCATACACGCATTTAACATATGATATGAAAAATTTGAAATGCATGATGAAATATGGTGACTGATGTGATTCAGCACGCATGCATTAGCATATATTAGGAAATAGAATGCAGAAGAACATATCAAAAGTATCAGACCACCATCGGGTTTAAGTTTACAACTCGATCCAATAAATCTTTAGAAGAACGAGAGTTATAACTTAGAAAAAAACGCCCATATATAGAGACCCGTTTGAATACTAACTCAAATTTCTCCCCCTTTGTCATCGAATAACCAAAAGGGACGAAAAGTGAGGACTAACGCTCCTGAAGAATATTGATACGTCTCCAACGTATCTATAATTTTTGATTGTTCCATCCTATTATATTATCCATCTAGGATGTTTTATAAGCATTTATATGCTATTTTGTATGATTTTGGGACTAACCTATTAACCTAGAGCCCAGTGCTAGTTTTTGTTTTTTCCTTGTTTTTGAGTATCACAGAAAAGGAAAATCAAACAGAGTCTAATTGACCTGAAATTTCAAGGACATTGTTTTCGGACCAGAAGAAGCCCACGGAGTATCAAAGATGGGCCAGA
Source organism: Triticum urartu (assembly GCF_003073215.2). Classification (NCBI taxonomy): domain Eukaryota; kingdom Viridiplantae; phylum Streptophyta; class Magnoliopsida; order Poales; family Poaceae; genus Triticum; species Triticum urartu. The sequence continues at coordinate 524,138,321 of NC_053028.1, read as the reverse complement.
AGAGTCCCGAGGCACCCACGAGGGTGGGTGCACGCCCTACCCCCTGGGCGCGCCCCCTATCTCGTGGCCGCCTCAGGGACCCCCCTGACTTGTTCCCGATGCCGACACCTCTTATATATACCCAAACTTCCAGAACATAACCTAGATCAGGAGTTCCGCCGCCGCAAGCCTCTGTAGCCACTGAAAACTAATCTAGACCCGTTCCGGCACCCTGCCGGAAGGGGGAATCCCTCTCCGGTGGCCATCTTCATCATCCCGGTGCTCTCCATAACAAGGAGGGAGTAGTTCACCTCGGGGCTGAGGGTATGTACCAGTAGCTATGTGTTTGATCTCTCTCTCTCTCTCATGTTCTTGATTCGGCACGATCTTAATGTATCGCGAGCTTTGCTATTATAGTTGGATCTTATGATGTTTCTCCCCCTCTATCTCCTTGTGATGAATTGAGTTTTCCCTTTAAATTTATCTTATCGGATTGAGTCTTTAAGGATTCGAGAACACTTGATGTATGTCTTGCATGTGCTTATTTGTGGTGATAATGGGATATCATGTGATCCACTTGATGTATGTTTTGGTGATCAACTTGCGAGTTCCGTGACCTCATGAACTTATGCATAGGGGTTGGCACACGTTTTCGTCTTGACTCTCTAGTAGAAACTTTGGGGCACTCTTTGAAGTTCTTTGTGTTGGTTGAATATATGAATATGAGATTGTGTGATGCATATCGTATAATCATACCCACTGATACTTGAGGTGACATTAGGGTTTTGGTTGATTTGTGTCTTAAGGGGTTATTCTAGTACGAACTCTAGGATAGATTGAACGGAAAGAATAGCTTCGTGTTATTTTACTACGAACTCTTGAATAGATCGATCAGAACAGATAACTTTGAGGTGGTTTCATACCCTACCATAATCTCTTCGTTTGTTCTCCGCTATTAGTGACTTTGGAGTGACTCTTTGTTGCATGTTGAGGGATAGTTATATGATCCAATTATGTTATTATTGTTGAGAGAACTTGCACTAGTGAAAGTATGAACCCTAGGCCTTGTTTCATAGCATTTCAATACCGTTTTCACTTACTTTTATCATTAATTACCTTGGTTTTTCTATATTTTCAGATTACAAAAACCTATATCTACCATCCATATTGCACTTGTATCACCATCTCTTCGCCGAACTAGTGCACCTATACAATTTACCATTGTATTGGGTGTGTTGGGGACATAAGACTCTTTGCTATTTGGTTGCAGGGTTGTTTGAGAGAGACAATCTTCATCCTACACCTCCCACGAATTGATAAACCATAGGTCATCCACTTGAGGGAAATTTTCTACTGTCCTACAAACCTCTACACTTGGAGGCCCAACAACGTCTACAAGAAGAAGGTTGTGTAGCAGACATCAAGCTCTTTTCTGGCCCCATTGCCGGGAGGTTAGCACTTGAAGGTATATCTTTAGACCTTGCAATCGAATCTTTTTGTTTCTTGTTTTATCACTAGTTTAGTTTATAAAAGAAAATTATAAAAAAACGGAATCGAGGATACCTCATATGCTTCATCTTTTTAATATCTTTCATGAAAATAAGGATTCCGACAATTGTGCCAAAATGCTAGAAGAAGAATGCATTAAAATGTTTGGCACTAAATCTTTGAATGATGAGCATGATTGCAATGTTGTTAGTACGAACTCTTTGAATATCCATAGTACTAATGATGATTGCACTAGTCATGATAAAAATGTCTCTTATAAGTATGTCAATTTTTGTGGAGTGCATAGGGTTTGCAAGTACACACCAAATAGGGAAGATAGATTTTGCAAGAGGCATAAGTATTTAGAAACTAAATGTTTGCAAGAAAGGCTAGATGTTTGCTGAAAATTTAAATTTTCTTAGCCATCCTTGTGAACTTTGCAATGAACGTGGTCATTTAAATATCCAATGCAAATTGTTTCATGATCGAATCGTGTCCAAAAATTGTGATGACTTGATTTCCCTTGCACATCATAATGAACTTAGTTTGCTTCTGGGTTATGAATAAATGAAACATATAACTAAGGATATTCCAGAATTTGCCCTTGATAAAGTTCTTGATTTTGATCTAGAGGAAATTTATATGTATTGTGCTGTGAATTGCATTGAAAATACTTATATTGCCGATTACATAAAGAGAAGAAAACAAATAGAAGATGAAGAGAATACTAATGAAAGGTAAGAGATTTCCCAAAATCCTCCTATTGTTTCTTATGATGAATCAGGTAACGAGGAGGAGCCTTCTATTCAACCAATCTCATTAATAAGGAGCTCCAAAAAGAGGATTAAACCCACACATAATGTGAAGAAGAAAAAGAAAAGACGAAGAAGCAAAGGTAAAAAGGTATCCCTCCCAAATGATGTTGCTCCTATTACTCATTGTGATGATGATAATTGCTATACTATTGGTGCTATCCATACTATTAATGATGAGAGTGATTATGCTTATGATATGAAAAGGCCCAAGGTTGGGTATGCCATGTCTGATGAGAATGACATGTTTGAGAATTTATTTGCTGCAATTAATGTTTGTCCAAGCTTGGGGATGCTATGTTTCATGAATATGATATATTTAACCTCCCAAGTTTTGATATGCAAATTTATTATGATGATAGCATGCCTCCTACTTATGATGATTATTGTGATGACACTTATGCTATAAAAAGTAGTGATGATTATATTTATAAAACTTGTCATGATTATGACTACCCTTTTTCTGAACATTACTCTTTTAATGTGGAAACAGTTTGTAGTATTCGAGTTTCTTATGATACTCCCACTATTCCGATTGAGGAGAATCTTGCTTATGTGGAGAGTAGTAAATTTTATATGCTTGTAGATCATGAAAAGAAGGATTTATGTGATGGTTATATTGTTGAATTAATTCATGATGCTACTGAAAATTATTATGAGGGAGGAACATATGCTTATAGGAATTGCAATAATATCAAGTTTCCTCTCTATGTGCTTAAAGTTTTGAAGTTATGCTTGTTTTGCCTTCATATGCTAGTTGATTATTGTTCCCATAAGTTGTTTGCTCACAAAATCACTATGCATAGGAAGTGGGTTAGACTTAAATGTGCTAGTCATATTCTTCATGATGCTCTCTTTATGTTTCAATTCTTATCTTTTATGTGAGCATCATTGAAATCATCATGCCTAGCTAGGGGCGTTAAACGATAGAGCTTGTCAGGAGGCAACCCAATTTTATTTTTGTTCCTTGCTTTTTGTTCCTGTTTAGTAATAAGTAAATCATCTATCCTCTGTTATGCTTGTTTTTTATGTTTTAATTAGTGTTTGTGCCAAGTAAAGCCTTTAGGATCTTCTTGGGTGATTGTTATTTGATCTTGCTGTAAAAAACAGAAAGTATGCGCTCACGAGAATAATTTTCATTTTTTACCAGAGAGCAATAAAATAACAATTCCACTTGCAGTATATTAATAAAAAATTGCCTAGTACTTCCCAATTTCTCAGGACTTTTGGAGTTACACAAGTATTCGAAACCTACAGATTACTACAGTTTGTTCTGTTTTTGACAGATTCTGTTTTCTATGTGTTGTTTGCTTATTTTGATGAATCTATGAGTAGTATCGGAGGGTATGAACCATAGAGAAGTTGGAATACAGTAGATATTACACCAATATGAACTTAGAATGAGTTCACAATAGTACCAAAAGTGGTGATTTATTTTCTTATACTAACGGAGCTCATGAGATTTTTTTTGTTGAGTTTTGTGTTGTGAAGTTTTCAAGTTTTGGGTAAAGATTAGATGGACTACGGAATAAGGAGTGGAAAGAGCCTAAGCTTGGGGATGCGCAAGGCACCCCAAGGTAATATTGAAGGACAAACATGAGCCTAAGCTTGGGGATGCCCCGGATGGCATCCCCTCTTTCGTCTTCGTTCATCGGTAACTTTACTTGGAGCTATATTTTTATTCACCACATGATATGTGTTTTGCTTGGAGCGTCATTTTATTTTATTTTGTTTTGCTTGATGCTTGAATAATATACCAAGATCTAAAATTCTTAAATGTTAGAGAGTCTTCACAAAGTTACATAATTATTCGACTACTCATTGATCATCACTTATATCTTTTGGAGTAGTTTGTCATTTGCTCTAGTGCTTCACTTATATCTTTTTAGAGCATGGCGGTGGTTTTATTTTGAAGAAATAGATGAACTCTCATGATTCACTTATATTATTTTGAGAGTATTTTAGAAAAGCATGGTAATTTGCTTTGGTTATGAAATTAGTCCTAATATGATAGGCATCCATGATGGGTACAATAAAAACTTTCATATAAAGTGCATTGAATACTATGAGAAGTTTGATACTTGATGATTGTTTTGAGATATGAAGATGGTGATATTAGAGTCATGCTAGTTGAGTAGTTGTGAATTTGAGAGATACTTGTGTTAAAATTTGTGATTCCCGTAGCATGCACGTATGGTGAACCGTTAGGTGATGAAGTCGGAGCATGATTTATTTATTGATTGTCTTCCTTATGACTGGCGGTCGGGGATGAGCGATGGTCTTTTCCTACCAATCTATCCCCCTAGGAACATGCACGCAGTACTTTGTTTCGATAACTAATAGATTTTTGCAATAAGTATGTGAGTTCTTTATGACTAATGTTGAGTCCATGGATTATATGCACTCTCACCCTTCCAGCATTGCTAGCCTCTCTTGTGCCGCGCAACTTTCGCTGGTACCATACACCCACCATTACCTTCCTCAAAACAGCCACCATACCTACCTATTATGGCATTTCCATAGCCATTCCGAGATATATTGCCATGCAACTTTCCACCGTTCCGTTTATTATGACACGCTTCATCATTGTAATATTGCTTTGCATGATCATGTAGTTGACATCGTATTTGTGGCAAAGCCACCATTCATAATTCTTTCATACATGTCACTCTTGATTCATTGCACATCCCGGTACACCGCCGAAGGCATTCATATAGAGTCATATTTTGTTCTAAGTATCGAGTTGTAATTCTTGAGTTGTAAGTAAATAAAAGTGTGATGCTCATCATTATTAGAGCATTGTCCCATGTGAGGAAAGGATGATGGAGACTATGATTCCCACACAAGTCGGGATGAGACTCCGGACGAAAAATGAAAAAAGAGAAAAAAGAGGCCATAAAAAAAGGCCCCAAAAAAACAAAAAAATGAGAGAAAAAGAGAGAAGGGGCAATGCTACTATCCTTTTACCACACTTGTGCTTCAAAGTAGCACCATGACCTTCATGATAGAGAGTCTCCTATGTTGTCACTTTCATATACTAGTGGGAATCTTTCATTATAGAACTTGGCTTGTATATTCCAATGATGGGCTTCCTCAAAATGCCCTAGGTCTTCGTGAGCAAGTGAGTTGGATGCACACCCACTTAGTTTCTTTTTGAGCTTTCATACACTTATAGCTCTAGTGCATCCGTTGCATGGCAATCCCTACTCACTCACATTGATATCTATTGATGGGCATCTCCATAGCCTGTTGATACGCCTAGTTGATGTGAGACTATCTTCTCCTTTTTATCTTCTCCACAACCACCATTTTATTCCACCTATAGTGCTATGTCAATGGCTCATGCTCATGTATTGCGTGAAGATTGAAAAAGTTTGAGAACATCAAAAGTATGAAACAATTTCTTGGCTTGTCATCGGGGTTGTGCATGATTTAAATATTTTGTGTGATGAAGATAGAGCATAGCCAGACTATATGATTTTGTAGGGATAGCTTTCTTTGGCCATGTTATTTTGAGAAGACATGATTACTTTGTTAGTATGCTTGAAGTATTATTATTTTTATGTCAATATTAAACTTTTGTCTTGAATCTTTTGGATCTGAACATTCATGCCACAATAAAGAAAATTACATTGATAAATATGTTAGGTAGCATTCCACATCAAAAATTCTGTTTTTATCTTTTACCTACTCGAGGACGAGCAGGAATTAAGCTTGGGGATGCTTGATACATCTCCAACGTATCTATAATTTTTGATTGTTCCATGCTATTATATTATCCATCTAGGATGTTTTATATGCATTTATATGCTATTTTATATGATTTTGGGACTAACCTATTAACCTAGAGCCCAGTGCCAGTTTTTGTTTTTTCCTTGTTTTTGAGTATCACAGAAAAGGAAAATCAAACAGAGTCCAATTGACCTGAAATTTGGCGGAGATTATTTTTGGACCAGAAGAAGCCCACGAAGTATCGGAGATGGGCCAGAAGAGTCCCGAGGCACCCACGGGGGTGGGGGCTGTGCCGTACCCCCTGGGCGTGCCCCCCTATCTCGTGGTCGCCTCGGGGACCCCGCTGACTTGTTCCCAACGCCAACACCTCTTATATATACCCAAACTTCCAGAACATAACCTAGATCGGGAGTTCTGCCGCCACAAGCCTCTGTAGCCACCGAAAACCAATCTAGACCCGTTCCGGCACCCTGCCGGAGGGGGAATCCCTCTCCGGTGGCCATCTTCATCATCCCGATGCTCTCCATGATGAGGAGGGAGTAGTTCACCCTCGGGGCTGAGGGTATGTACTAGTAGCTATATGTTTGATCTCTCTCTCTCTCTTGTGTTCTTGATTCGGCACGATCTTGATGTATCGCGAGCTTTGCTATTATAGTTGGATCTTATGATGTTTCTCCCCCTCTATCTCATTGTGATGAATTGAGTTTTCCCTTTGAAGTTATCTTATCGGATTGAGTCTTTAAGGATTTGAGAACACTTGATGTATGTCTTGCATGTGCTTATCTGTGGTGACAATGGGATATCACGTGATCCACTTGATGTATGTTTTGGTGATCAACTTGTGAGTTCCGTGACCTCGTGAACTTATGCATAGGGGTTGGCACACGTTTTCGTCTTGACTCTCCGGTAGAAACTTTGGGGCACTCTTTGAAGTTCTTTATGTTTGTTGAATAGATGAATTTGAGATTGTGTGATGCATATTGTATAATCATACCCACGGATACTTGATGTGACATTGGAGTATCTAGGTGACATTAGGGTTTTGGTTGATTTGTGTCTTAAGGTGTTATTCTAGTAGGAACTCTACGATAGATTGAACAGAAAGAATAGCTTCGTGTTATTTTACTACAGACTCTTGAATAGATCGATCAGAATGGATAACTTTGAGGTGGTATCATACCCTACCATAATCTCTTCGTTTGTTCTCCGCTATTAGTGAATTTGGAGTGACTCTTTGTTGCATGTTTAGGGATAGTTATATGATCCAATTATGTTATTATTGTTGAGAGAACTTGCACTAGTGAAAGTATGAACCCCAGGCCTTGTTTCCTAGCATTGCAATACCGTTTTCACTTACTTTTATCATTAGTTACCTTGCTGTTTTTATATTTTCAGATTACAAAAACCTATATCTACCATCCATATTGCACTTGTATCACCATCTTTTCGCCGAACTAGTGCACCTATACAATTTACCATTATATTAGGTGTGTTGGGGACACAAGAGACTCTTTGCTATTTGGTTGTAGGGTTGTTTGAGAGAGACCATCTTCATCCTACGCCTCCCACGGATTGATAAACCTTAGGTCATCCACTTGAGGGAAATTTGCTACTGTCCTACAAACCTCTGCACTTGGAGGCCGAACAACATCTACAAGAAGAAGGTTGTGTAGTAGACATCAAATATCATCACTGAGTCGATGAAGGAGCGCCAGCATTGTTGGGGTCGGTTGTTGAGGTAGGGCCTACCGCAGTGTCGTCCAAATCTTCATGCTCACCAGTCACACACGATGAAGATTATGAGCTAGATACCAAGGAAGGAACTTTGGTTTTCTTGAATTTCTTCGCTGGTGGTTGAGACCATTCAAAGTCCTTCTTGAAACCCAGTTGCTTCAGATCTTCACCATAGAGATGAGACAGAACAGCCAGGTGCGATTGAATACTTCATGGAGGTAGAAGTGGTTCTTCTTCACTGCATCGTGTGTAGCAGTCATGTTGTGAAGAATAGAACCAAACTGGCGCTTAACCCATTTGTGGTTGCGATCGACCTTCTGGTGAAGACTAAGGAGAAGCTCACGATCAGTCATCACCCTTGGAGTTATGCCTTGAGGATTTTGCTTTGAGGCATTGGCGGCAGAGTCATGAGTGGCAGAGTCATCATTGGTGGAATATGATGCAGCTTTGCGGAACTGACCATCCAATGGACGAATGCCTTCATCAATAATAGCAGTAGCCTTGCCCTTTTCATGAGCTGAGGAAAATGTCCACTTGAGGACTTGTATTGAGGGCAAGTAGCTGACGTGATTCTGCAAATCAGCCTTGTAGTTGATTAAAGACCTTGATCTGAGGAATCTCATAATCCAGGGAGCGTAAGGCTTCAACTCAAAAGGGGACAAAGTTACATTTGCCAGAGTCCTCATGAAGAAATCATGGTAGTTGACAGGAATGCCATGAATGAGGTTGAATAGCAGATTCTTCATGATACCAACGACCTCTTCTTCATTAGACTCGTGGCCCTTGATTGGACTCAAAGTCTTGGACAAGATGTGATATATAGTCTGTGGTACATACATCAATTCTTTCACGAGGAATTTAGTTCTTGAGGCTTGACCGGGCTTCAGCGGCTTCATTAACACTTGCATATAATGGTCAGTAAGTTCAGGTTCATGATATATACAACGTGCACCTTCAAGGGGAGGACAGACAGGCAGGGCATGAAGCAATTCAGAGGCCGGTGCTTTGAAGTGAGTATTCTCTGTCATCCAGTCCAATACCCAAGAGTTCACATCTTCAGCACTTCCCGTGATGTGCAGCGTTGCATAGAACTGAAGAATTAGTTCTTCATTCCAATCACATATATCGGTGCAGAAGTTGAGAAGACCAGCATCGTGAAGAACACTGAGGACTGACGTGAAGCAAGGTAGTGATTCCATGTCCACATGAGGAATATTTGCATGATCAAATACTTTGTCCTTATCGAAAAGCAGTGAAGAATAGAAGTTGGCTTGGCTGGCAGTCCAAAAACGCTTCCTTCTAAGACGAGCAGAGTCATATGGGTTGTAATCTGTGAAGAATACGTGCTCATGGAAGAAGTCAATAGCCTTGAATTTTTGCTTCTTGGAGAAGGGATTCTTCGGCTTGAGCTGAGGAGTGTTAGTCAAGGTCATCACAGCCTAAGGAATCACGTTCTCCGGAACCACAGGCTGAGAAATTTCAGTTTTAGTTTCAGTTGCAGCCTGGTTCTTCATTTCTTCATCAATATTTTCATCAGCACTAGTGGCTGGAATTGCTTCAGGGAGATGAGCTTCTTCACAGCCCATAAGAACTTCAGTGTGCACAGGGGACTGAGGGATTTGTTGTAGTGGGGTGAAGAGCGGAGAGTTGGGGTGCTGACTATCCCAATAGTCATCATTTAGTACTGGAGTGGAGCACCCAATATCCACGTTTTCATCTTCTTCATTTAATTCTTCAACGCCTGCCTCTTCAGCTGTGAACTGAGGCATAGGCGATGAGATGATTGGAGTTGAAGGGATATCACCCGCTTCAATTTCTTCGTCCATCTGCTCTGTAGAAGCAGCAGAAGGTACGTCTTCATCCGATCCGCTTGGGATCACATAGTCTTCACCAAAAGGAACGAGTTCCTTTGATCGCATGCTTGAAAATGGAATAGCATCAATCGGATTCTCAAAATAGCTTGTCAATTTCTTCATCTTCTTCAGTGCTGAAGACTGAGATGAAGTAGATGCTTTCCTTTTCTTCACTGCAGCTCGCTCTGCAGCTTTGGTTTTCTTTGCTTCTAATGCAGAAGGAAGAACTATGCTTGTTGTTGGTGCAGGACGAGCAGAGGAAATGTGTTCAGTTTCCTCAGGCGCAACTGATGCAGTTGCCCTGGTGGGTTTAGATTCTTCAGGCTCAGCGGTTGATGCCTCAGCTGGCCTGGCTTGTTCTTCAGGCACAACACTAGTGGTTACCCTAGCAATGTCATTAGCGGCCGGAATGCAGTCATCAGCCCTGGTACTCTCATTCTCTTCAGCAGCCTGATTTTTATCAGCGGTGCTGGCATGTTCTTCAGTAGGCTGAGCAGATGCTTCAGCCTAAGGAGATTCATGTTGCGATGGAGTTGCAACATTTGAGGTGAATCCTTTTGCCATTTTGACGAATCTGACCTTGGCTCCAAGCCAATCTGCACGGTATGCGTCAAATTCATCATTGAGGTTTTTGATCTCTGTCTGAGCAGCAATGAGTTCATCAGTGGACATTTTCGCAATGTTCTTTTTCAGAAGTCGCTCCTTCTTGTATTGAGCTTTCTTCAGCTGCCTGGCCTTCTCAAACTTCCATTTTTCTTCGTCTATGAAGGCGGTCAGCATGTGATTTTGGTTAGGAGTCAGCTTGAAGTCTGGCATAGGAGTGTTGGGGTCCTTGTGCCAGAGATCAATGTATTCAAGGATCAACTTTGGATCCAGTAGGAGAGGAACTTCACTTCCTTTGGCTCTAGCGGCCCTCTGCTGTCTGTCTCTGATGATTTTCGTGAGTTCATCATCATCAGCTTCGTCATCAGAGGACGGTACTTGAAAGGCAACCTGCTTCTTTTGAGGACTGGGTCTAGTGCCTCGTCCAGAAGTGGCCTTGGTCTTCAGCAATGTGTGGCTAGTTGAGGAATGCAGAGGAGCTGAAGAACTTGTAGAGGCTCCTGAGGCAGTGGATTTTCCTGTGGTCCTTTGGCACGAGTCGAGATGCACAAGTGCTGAGGACTTTGCCGGAGGAGCTTAGGGTTTTGGAATTTGAGGAACTGGGGCAGCTTGAGGAATTGGACGTGAGGGCTTAGCAGAAGAGGTTGGCCATGAGGGCATTGAAGAAGAGGTACCGGGCTTATGTGCAGGCTTCTTTGGCATAGCCTTCTTGGGCTTGCTAGCAGAGGCCTCAGCAGTTGCAGCAGTAGCAGAGTCTTCATTGAATTTCTTCACTGCCTCTTTAGCCACTTTGGCCAACTTAGCTTGACGCTTGGCCCATTTAGCAGGAAATTCCTCACCTCGTCTGATGCTCGAGGGATCAGGAACTTGGCCTGGTTCCAAGTAAGGTCTTGGGCATGGAGGGTATATAGCGAATTTCTTCAAGTACTTGGGAGTCACATATCGGTACTCCCTCCATTCTCTGGCCCATCCCCTCTCTATTTTCTGAATGCACACTTTACGCTCATTCTTAGTTTCTTTTCCATGAATTGCCTCATCTGGAGTGCAATACCCTGCATAGATGTCTTCAGGGATTTCAAATGCAGTGTTGACTTCCAACTTCTTTCCTCCCTTCTGAGGTTTCTTTCCATCAGCCATTTTCTTTAGCTGAGGATTTTCAACAGTTGAGTTCTCTGAAGAGGTATGCAATTTTCTTCGAGGAATGCTGCAAATGAGTTAAGTTGATGAGAACCTAGTGATTTAGCAGTAGACATGTGTACCTGTGAACAGAGTATAGGTGCGAAGAATTTGGAGAGGTCATATGCATTCTCAGAAGTTTTTGCAAAAAGAACAAGTTTGAGGAATTTGACCAGATGTGTCTTGAGGAATTTCACTAAGTGTTCTTTGACTTAGGTTCCAGAGTTGTATAGATTGAAAATCCACACAATTGAGGAATCTTGAAGAAAAAACATGGCTTAGGAAACAGATCAAGAACAGATGTTTATGTGAGGTTTTTAGAGTGTGAAGATTGAAGAATAAACACCTTTTGAAGATTTTGATGAAATCACTGGAATCAATAAGGGCAGTAAAAGTAACTTTTAATTACCCTTGACAAAGAACACAACGAACTGGAAGTGTAGATTGGAAGTTCTTCAGTCCAGATCTTCCACGCCCTAACTTGACAGGGGAAGGCGGTTATGACGGCAGCGGAGTGAAGAAATCCGCGGCCGACGCGTGGACGACGGCGACGAGGTCGAGGCAGCGAAGCTCTTCCTCACTGGCGACGATGGAAGTAGTGGCGGTGCTTGGTTTTGAGAGCTCGAGCTAGGGAGTGAGGTCGAGCAGAGTAAAACCAGACTGAGGAAGGGAAGGGGTATATATATATAGCCACGGTGAAAAACTGCTCGTCCGAGAAAAATGGACGAACGTGCCCCTAACCTTTCTCATCTGTGTGACATGTGTCACCCACGTACTATGAGGTGGAGATCGTGGGTGAAAGGATAAGTATTATCGTGGAATGTGGAACAGTTTGAGCAGCAAAAACCGAAAATTTAGATATGAAAATTTTAAGGTTTCGTTCGCAGAATCTTCAGCTGACAAGGACACAGTGAAGATTATGAACGGGTTTCAAATAGAACACATATGAGGAATTTGTGAATAGACTAGGTTGAGTTTAGCATAGAGGGGGAGGGTCCGATCACATTCACTTAGCAGAACAAGCAGCTTGAAGAAATAGCAATAAGTGAATGTTGTAGAGGACATAAACTCATATATTTATATAGCCAATGAAGAAAAACCACGGAAATAGTGAAGACATTGCAAAGTTGAAGAATTTGAACAACTAAGGAATTTCAAAAGGGAGAAAACTCAAATTTAAGATTGTCAACTTTTGTGGGTGGTGTGACCCACCGTATAAGAATGATGATTTCAGACACCGCGTACAATTATCGTAGGGCTCTAAGAATCAAATTCTTTGTTAATTTCTTCACACTTAGAGGGTTAGTCTTCATTGATTGAAGAAAAACGTTACTTCGTGTGTTGCACATCTAAGTCATCAATTTTGCATATGTGTTAGGATGTGTGTCCTTTTCAAAGGACATTCGAAGATTCTAAGATATTTAGCTCACACCGCAACTTGCTAAATCTCTTCTCATCCAAGGGCTTTCTGAAGATATTGGATAGCTGTTCTTCAGTCTTCACGTGCTCGATGGAGATGTCGCCCTTCAACACATGATCACGAAGAAAATGATGACGGATCTGAATGTGCTTTGTCTTCGAGTGCTGAACTGGGTTATGAGCAATCTTGATGGCACTCTCATTGTCACAATAGAGTGGCACATTCTTCGCATTGATGTCGTAGTCCTTGAGAGTTTGCTTCATCCATAACAGTTGAGCATAACACGATCCAGCAGCAATGTACTCAGCTTCAGCAGTAGAGAGTGATACACAGTTCTGTTTCTTCGAAGACCAACAGACCAAGGATCGTCCGAGGAAATGACATGTTCCTGATGTTGACTTGTGGTCCACACGATCACCAGCATAGTCAGAGTCTGAATATCCAATGAGATCAAAAGCCGAGCCCTTGGGATACCATAATCCAAGTGTTGGAGTGTGAGCTAGATGTTGAAGAATATGCTTAACAGCCTTATGGTGTGATTCCTTCGGTGTAGCTTGAAAACGGGCACACATGCAAACACTAAGCATAATATCTAGCCTAGATGCACATAAATACAACAAAGAACCAATCATGGAGCGGTATACCTTTTGACCGAAGTCAATACCGTTTTCAACAGTGCATAGATGGCCATTTGTGGGCATAGGGATTTTGACGCCTTTGCAATCTTGCATACCGAATTTCCTCAATACATCCTTGAGGTATTTTTCCACAAGGCCATTTTCGTCATGCTTGTTGCGGTAGATCCACTTTGTGCCGATGATATTGTGCTTGCGAGGGTCTGGTCGCTTGACAAGTTTCCAGACGTTGTTGAGCTCGAACTGATGTAATTCCTCTTACATATCTTGAATCCACTCGGGCTCCATAAATGCTTCATCTACCTTAGTGGGCTCTGTGATAGAGACGAAAGCAAAGTGCCCACAAAAGTTAGATAAATGTGAAGATTTTGAGCATGTGAGAGGACCTGGTGCGTTGATGTCGTTGATGATTCTCTCAATCTGCACTTCATTAGCGACGCGAGGATGAGCTGGTTGACGATGAGAAATTTGCTCAGCATTTTCTTCAGAGCCATTTTCTTCAAAAATGCCAGCATGATGTTCTTCATGTTCTGGACTGACTTCTTCAACAGATTCTTCGGTAGGAATGACATCCTCAGTAGCATTGAACTCAATAGATTCCTCAGGAGGTATTTCATCTATCACAAGAGGTAGGTTCTCTCTTTGCGAGCCATTAGTCTCATCGAACCGCACATCTACAGTTTCAACAACCTTGTGGTGATAGGTGTTGAAGACTTTGTAGGTGTGCGAGTCCTTACCATAACCAAGCATAAAACCTTCATGTGCTTTCGGTGCAAATTTAGAACTGTGATGAGGATCTCTAATCTAGCATTTAGCACTGAAGACTTTGAAATAACTCACATTGGGTTTCTTGTCAGTGAGGAGTTCATATGCAGTCTTCTTGAAGAATTTGTGAAGATACTCTGTTGATGATGTGGCACGCAGTATCAATTGCCTCAGGCCAGAAGCGACGAGGCGTCTTGTACTCATCAAGCATAGTGCGGGCCATCTCAACAAGAGTCCTGTTCTTGCGCTCCACGATGCCATTCTGCTCAGGAGTATAAGGAGCAGATAACTCATGAGTAATACCAAGTTCATCAAGATAGTCATCAAGACCAGTGTTCTTGAACTCAGTTCCATTGTCACTTTTGATGTGCTTGATCTTCACACCAAAGTTGGTTGAAGCCCTCGAGGAAAATCGTTTGAAGACTTCCTGCACTTCACTTTTGTAAGTGATGATATGCACCCATGTATAACAAGAATAATCATCAATAATGACAAAGCCATATAAAGATGCGGCATTAGTAAATGTGGCATAGTGAGTAGGGCCAAAGAGATCCATGTGAAGAAATTCAAATGGATGAGTGGTAGTCATGATGGTCTTTGAGGGATGCTTGGCCTTGGTCATCTTTCCAGCTTCACAAGCTCCACACAAACAGTCCTTGAGGAATTTGACACCCTCGATACCAATGACATGCTTTTTCTTCGCGAGCGTGTGCAAGTTCCTCATCCTAGCATGGCCAAGTCATCGATGCCATAGCCAGCCTTCTAAAGCTTTTGCAAGTAGACATGTAGCAGGTTGTGGTCTTGTAGAGAAATCAACAATATACACATCTCCTCTCCTAAAGGCTTCGAAGACTTTGGAATTGTCAACTTCCATGATCACAACTCAACGATACTTGCCAAAGACAACAACCATATCAAGATCACAAAGCATCGAGACAGACATGAGGTTGAACCCTAAGGACTCGACAAGCATGACTTTGTTCATGTGTCGATCCTTTGAGATTGCAACCTTACCTAGACCCAATACCTTGATTTTTGCCTTTGTCAGCGTAGGTGATATGCTTCAGAAGTGATGGAGATAAGGGAGCGTCCATTAATAGATTCTTGTCACCAGTCATGTGATTTGTACATCCACTATCAAGGACCCACTCTGTGGCTTTGGGTTGATCATCCTGCAGATGAATTAGTGCAGCTTACGAACTCATATACTTCATTAGTGAAGAATATGACATCAAATTCATCAGATCAATTTCATCAAGCAATAGAACAGATATAACAATGTGAGGACGTGAGAAATGAAAATTCATTTCTTCATGATTAGCTTGCGTACTTTCAAGCATATTCAGGTCTCCAGCAAATTCTTCAGACGTTTAGGTTCGTCTGGAGACCTGACCCTGCATAAGAGATTAATTCTTTTTCTTCACCACCCACATCTGAAGGGGTGGCAAAGAGTTCATCATTCTGCTAGCTCCATAAGAGAAAGGTGGCATAGATGCCAATCCACTTCGTTTCACATAAGAGGGGTTAGGGTAAGCATATGAGTAAGCAGATAAATTCTTCGAGGATTTATGAACATAATGATTTGAAGAATAGTGCACATATCCATAATCCTTAGCCTTTCCCTGCGAAACAGAGGTGTTAGCACGATGATGTTCATGTGAGAATTTTGATCCATGTGAGGAATATGGTCCATATGAGGACTTGGATCCATATGAAGAATTTGATCTGGGGTTCCTATTCTTCACAGGTGGTGTCATGATGACATTCACCTGAAGACTTTCAAGGCACCTTTTGGGAACCCAGATTTTCTTCTTAGGAGGACCGTTCATGTAGTTAGTGCCAACATATCTAACAAATACTTCACCATTCTTATTTTTGAACAGTTTGTAATTCGAGTCAACTGACTCATCAGAAGAATATGAAGATTCGCATGTAAAGCCAGATAATGTAGATGGATCCACTAATGGTCCCTTTGCAGCAACCCATGAGGTTTTGGGATACTGCTCAGGTTTCCAGTAGGTCCCATCAGCATTGAGTTTCCTCTCAAAGGCAATACCCTCTTTCCTAGGGTTCCTGTTGAGGATCTGCTTTTTAAGCACATCACAAAGAGCCTGATGCCCTTTGAGGCTTTTGTACATGCCTGACATATACAATTCCTTCAGCCCTGCATGGTCAATGATACTTGCAGCATCCTCAGATGAGGAATTAGTGATAGCAGAGATAGTGAAGAATTTTTAGCAATAGAAGCATTTGAACATTCAGGTGAAGAATTAGCAGATTCACGTTCAATGCATTTCAAACATGGAGGAATAAATTCTTCCTGCGTAGCACTGATTTGTTGAGCAAGTAATGGATCACGCTCCTTCTGAAGATCTTCATAACTCACTCTTAACTGCTCAAGATCTTGCTTTCTTTGAAGAAATTCATAAGCAAACTTCTCATGATCAGATAAGAGAGTGCTATGATGACTCTGAAGATTGTCAAACTTAGATTAAAGTTTTTGAAGATTTTCAGTCAAAATTTTCGTGCAATCCATTTCTTCACCCAACATATCATCGCTTTTATCTAGCATGTTTTGAACTTTTTCAAGAGCCTTTGCAGTTTCACAGCAATTTTAGCAAGTTTAGAGTAGCTAGGTTTGCGATTTTCAACAGATTCATCCTCACTTGATTCAGAGGAGGGATATTTGAGTACCTTTGAACCTTTTGCCATGAAGCAATAGGTGGGAGTGTAGTCATTCTCGTCGTCATCAGTAGTGTTGGGGAGGTCATCTTCCTCAGTGCTGAAGATGGACTTGCTGACGAATGCAATAGCGAGGGCTAAGCTCGCCACACTAGAGTCTGACTCCTCAGATGCCTCCTCTTCCTCATATTCCTCAGATTCAGCCTCAGAGTCCATTTCGTTGCCAATGAATGCCTGAGCCTTCTTGGGACTGCTCTTCTTGGGGGTTGAAGACCTTGAGGATTTTGATGATGAAGAGTTTGAATATTTCTTATTCTTCTTTGAGTCATCAGAACTGTAATCCTTGTATTTCTTCTTCTTTGATTCCTTTTCCCATTGAGGACAATCTTGAATGTAGTGACCAGGTTTCTTGCACTTGTGGCACAATCTCTTCTTGTAGTCACGGGATGAGGAATCTGATCTTAAGTCATCACCTCTTGAGGATTTTCCAAAACGACCACATCTTGGGAACTTCTGGAATTTTCTCACGAGCATTTCTAGCTCCTGGATCAATTCTTCAGGATCACCAAGGCTGCTACTAGAATCCTCACCTTCAGATTCAGACACTGCCTTGGCTTTCAGAGCTTGTGATCTGCCATATCTTGGTCCATAGAGATCTCTCTTCTCGGCAAGCTAGAACTCATTGTTGGGGAACGTAGTAATTTCAAAATTTTCCTACGCACACGCAAGATCATGGTGATGCATAGCAACGAGGGGAGAGTATGATCTACGTACCCTGGTAGATCGCAACGGAAGCGTTGACACAACGTATAGGAAGTAGTCGTACGTCTTCTTCCCGATCCGACCGGTCCAAGCACCGTTACTCCGGCACCTCCGAGTTCTTAGCACACGTTCAGCTCGATGACGATCCTCGGGCTTCGATCTAGCAAAGCGTCGAGGATGAGTTCCGTCAGCACGACGGCGTGGCGACGATCTTGATGTTTCACCGACGCAGGGCTTCGCCCAAGCTCTACAACGATATGACCGAGGTGGAGTTTGGTGGCAGGGGGCACCGCACACGGCTAAGGAACGATCTCAATGATCAATTGTGTGTCTAATGATCAATTGTGTGTCTAAGAGGTGCCTCCTGCCCCCGTAATATAAAGGGGGCAAAGGAGGAGAGGTGCGCCAGCCCCTTGGTGCTAGAGGAGTCCTACTCCTACCGGAGTAGACTCCCCCCTCCAATCCTTATCCAACTAGGATTCTCCAAAAGGAAAAGAGAAAGAGGGGGGCCGGCCCCTTATCCTAGTCCTAACAGACTAGGGAAGGGGGGAAGCGCGCAGCCCTATGTGGGCAGCCTTTCACCTTTCCACCAAGGCCCATGTTGGCCCATTTGGCTCCCGGGCCGGTAACCCTCCCGGTATCCGGTAAAATCGATTCACCCGGAACACTTCCATGTCCAAACATAGGCTTCCAATATATCAATCTTTACGTCTCGACCATTTCGAGACTCCTCGTTCATGTCCGTGATCACATCCGGACTCCCGAACAACCTTCGGTACATCAAAATGACATAAACTCATAATAACTTCATCGTAACGTTAAGCGTGCGACCCTACGGTTCGAGAAACAATGTAGACATGACGAGACACAGTCTCCGGTCAATAACCAATAGCGGGGCCTGGATGCCCATATTGGCTCCTACATATTCTACGAAGATCTTTATCGTCAGACCGCATAACAACATACGTTGTTCCCTTTGTCATCGGTATGTTTACTTGCCCGAGATTCGATCGTCAGTATCCAATACTTAGTCAATCTCGTTACTGCAAGTCTCTTTACTCGTTCCGTAATACATCATCCCGCAAACTAAACTCATTAGTTGCCAATGCTAAGGCTTAAGTGATGTGCATTACCGAGAGCCCAGAGATACCCTCTCCGACGATCGGAGTGACAAATCCTAATCTCGAAATACGCCAACCCAACATCTACCATTGGAGACACCTGTAGTACTCCTTTATAATCACCCAGTTACGTTGTGACGTTTGGGTACCCAAAGTGTTCCTCCGGTAAACGGAGTTGCATAATCTCATAGTCATAGGAACATGTATAAGTCATGAATAAAGCAATAGCAACATACTAAACGATCGGGTGCTAAGCTAATAGAATGGGTCATGTCAATCAGATCATTCAACTAATGATGTGACCTCGTTAATCAAATAACAACTCTTTGTTCATGGTTAGGAAACATAACCATCTTTGATTAACGAGCTAGTCTAAGTAGAGGCATACTAGTGACACTCTGTTTGTCTATGTATTCACACATGTATTATGTTTCCGGTTAATACAATTCTAGCATGAATAATAAACCTTTATCATGAAATAAACCTTTATCATGATATAAGGAAATAAATAATAACTTTATTATTGCCTCTAGGGCATATTTCCTTCAGTCTCCCACTTGCACTAGAGTCAATAATCTAGATTACACTGTAATGATCCTAACACCCATGGAGTCTTGGTGTTGATCATGTTTTGCTCGTGGAAGAGGCTTAGTCAACGGGTCTGCAACATTCAGATCCGTATGTATCTTGCAAATCTCTATGTCTCCCACCTGGACTAGATCCCGGATGGAGTTGAAGCGTCTCTTGATGTGTTTGGTCTTTTTGTGAAATCTGGATTCCTTTGCCAAGGCAATTGCACCAGTATTGTCACAAAAGATTTTCATTGGACCCGATGCACTAGGTATGACACCTAGATCGGATATGAACTCCTTCATCCAGACTCCTTCGTTCGCTGCTTCCGAAGCAGCTATATACTCCGCTTCACATGTAGATCCCGCTACGACGCTTTTGTTTAGAACTGCACCAACTGACAGCTCCACCGTTTAATGTAAACACGTATACGGTTTGCGATTTAGAATCGTCCGGATTAGTGTCAAAGCTTGCATCAACGTAACCTCTTACGGTGAGCTCTTTGTCACCTCCATATATGAGAAACATATCCTTAGTCCTTTTCAGGTATTTCAGGATGTTCTTGACCGCTGTCCAGTGATCCACTCCTGGATTACTTTGGTACCTCCCTGCTAAACTTATAGCAAGGCACACATCAGGTCTGGTACACAGCATTGCATACATGATAGAGCCTATGGCTGAAGCATAGGGAACATCTTTCATTTTCTCTCTATCTTCTGCAGTGGTCGGGCATTGAGTCTTACTCAATCTCACACCTTGTAACACAGGCAAGAACCCTTTCTTTGCTTGATCCATTTTGAACTTCTTCAAAATCATGTCAAGGTATGTGCTTTGTGAAAGTCCAATTAAGCGTCTTGATCTATCTCTATAGATCTTTATGCCTAATATGTAAGCAGCTTCACCGAGGTCTTTCATTGAAAAACTTTTATTCAAGTATCCCTTTATGCTATCCAGAAATTCTATATCATTTCCAATCAGTAATATGTCATCCACATATAATATTAGAAATGCTACAGAGCTCCCACTCACTTTCTTGTAAATACAGGCTTCTCCGAAAGTCTGTATAAAACCAAATGCTTTGATCACACTATCAAAGCGTTTATTCCAACTCCGAGAGGCTTGCACCAGTCCATAAATGGATCGCTGGAGCTTGCACACTTTGTTAGCTCCCTTTGGATCGACAAAACCTTCCGGTTGCATCATATACAACTCTTCTTCCAGAAATCCATTCAGGAATGCAGTTTTGACATCCATCTGCCAAATTTCATAATCATAAAATGCGGCAATTGCTAACATGATTCGGACAGACTTAAGCATCGCTACGGGTGAGAAAGTCTCATCGTAGTCAATCCCTTGAACTTGTCGAAAACCTTTTGCGACAAGTCGAGCTTTATAGACAGTAACATTACCATCAGCGTCAGTCTTCTTCTTAAAGATCCATTTATTCTCAATTGCTTGCCGATCATCGGGCAAGTCAACCAAAGTCCATAATTTGTTCTCATACATGGATCCCATCTCAGATTTCATGGCTTCAAGCCACTTTGCGGAATCTGGGCTCACCATCGCTTCTTCATAGTTCGTAGGTTCATCATGATCTAGTAGCATGACTTCCAGAACAGGATTTCCGTACCACTCTGGTGTGGATCTCACTCTGGTTGATCTACGAGGTTCAGTAGTATCTTGATCTAAAGTTTCATGATCATCATCATTAGCTTCCTCACTTATTGGTGTAGGTGTCGCAGAAACAGTTTTCTGTGATGTTCCACTTTCTAATAAGGGAGTAGGTACAGTTACCTCGTCAAGTTCTACTTTCCTCCCACTCACTTCTTTCGAGAGAAACTCCTTCTCTAGGAAGTTTCCGAACTTAGCAACAAAAGTCTTGCCTTCGGATCTGTGATAGAAGGTGTATCCAATAGTTTCCTTTGGATATCCTATGAAGACACATTTCTCCGATTTGGGTTCGAGCTTATCAGGTTGAAGCTTTTTCACATAAGCATCGCAGCCCCAAACTTTAAGAAACGACAACTTTGGTTTCTTGCCAAACCATAGTTCGTAAGGCGTCGTCTCAACGGATTTTGATGGTGCCCTATTTAACGTGAATGCGGCCGTCTCTAAAGCATAACCCCAAAATGATAGCGGTAAATCAGTAAGAGACATCATAGATCGTACCATATCTAGTAAAGTACGATTACGACGTTCGGACACACCATTACGCTGTGGTGTTCCGGGTGGCGTGAGTTGCGAAACTATTCCACATTTTTTCAAATGTACACCAAACTCGTAACTCAAATATTCTCCTCCACGATCAGATCGTAGAAATTTTATTTTCTTGTTACGATGATTTTCAACTTCACTCTGAAATTCTTTGAACTTTTCAAATGTTTCAGACTTGTGTTTCATTAAGTAGATATACCCATATCTGCTTAAGTCATCTGTGAAGGTGAGAAAATAACGATATCCGCCACGAGCCTCAATATTCATCGGTCCACATACATCGGTATGTATGATTTCCAACAAATCTGTTGCTCTCTCCATAGTACCGGAGAACGGTGTTTTAGTCATCTTGCCCATGAGGCACGGTTCGCAAGTACCAAGTGATTCATAATCAAGTGGTTCCAAAAGTCCATCAGTATGGAGTTTCTTCATGCGCTTTACACCGATATGACCTAAACGACAGTGCCACAAATAAGTTGCACTTTCATTATCAACTCTGCATCTTTTGGCTTCAACATTATGAATATGTGTGTCACTACTATCGAGATTCATCAAAAATAGACCACTCTTCAAAGGTGCATGACCATAAAAGATATTACTCATATAAATAGAACAACCATTATTCTCTGACTTAAATGAATAACCGTCTCGCATTAAACTAGATCCAGATATAATGTTCATGCTCAACGCTGGCACCAAATAACAATTATTTAGGTTTAATATTAATCCCAAAGGTAGATGTAGAGGTAGCGTGCCGACCGCGATCACATCGACTTTGGAACCGTTTCCCACGCGCATCGTCACCTCATCCTTTGCTAGTGTCCGCTTATTCTGTAGTCCCTGTTTCGAGTTGCAAATATTAGCAACAGAACCAGTATCAAATACCCAGGTGCTACTGCGAGCATTAGTAAGGTACACATCAATAACATGTATATCACATATACCTTTGTTCACCTTGCCATCCTTCTTATCCGCCAAATACTTGAGGCAGTTCCGCTTCCAGTGACCAGTCTGCTTGCAGTAGAAGCACTCAGTTTCAGGCTTAGGTCCAGACTTGGGTTTCTTCTCTTGAGCAGCAACTTGCTTGCTGTTCTTCTTGAAGTTCCCCTTCTTCTTCCCTTTGCCCTTTTTCTTGAAACTAGTGGTTTTGTGAACCATCAACACTTGATGCTCCTTCTTGATTTCTACCTCCGCAGCTTTCAGCATTGCGAAGAGCTCAGGAATAGTCTTGTTCATACCTTGCATATTATAGTTCATCACGAAGCTTTTATAGCTTGGTGGCAGTGATTGGAGAATTCTGTCAATGACGCAATCATCTGGCATTTGCTTGAAATCATCACGTCAGAACTGTTCACGAAGATCATCACGAAGATTAACTCCCAATTGAATCAAGTGATTATTATACCCAGACATTTTGAGTATATGCTCACTGACAGAACTGTTCTCCTCCATCTTACAGCTATAGAACTTATTGGAGACTTCATATCTCTCAATCCGGGCATTTGCTTGAAATATTAACTTCAACTCCTGGAACATCTCATATGCTCCATGACGTTCAAAACGTCGTTGAAGTCCCGATTCTAAGCCGTAAAGCATGGCACACTGAACTATCGAGTAGTCATCAGCTTTGCTCTGCCAGACGTTCATAACTTTTGGTGTTGCTCTAGCAGCAGGCCTGGCACCTAGCGGTGCTTCCAGGACGTAATTCTTCTGTGCAGCAATGAGGATAATCCTCAAGTTACGGACCCAGTCCGTGTAATTGCTACCATCATCTTTCAACTTTGCTTTCTCAAGGAACGCATTAAAATTTAACGGAACAACAACACGAGCCATCTATCTACAATCAACATAAACAAGCAAGATACTATCAGGTACTAAGTTCATGATAAGTTTAAGTTCAGTTAATCAAATTTACTTAAGAACTCCCACTTAGATAGACATCCCTCTAATCCTCTAAGTGATCACGTGATCCAAATCAACTAAACCATAACCGATCATCACGTGAGATGGAGTAGTTTTCAATGGTGAACATCGTTATGTTGATCATATCTACTATATGATTCACGCTCGACCTTTCGGTCTCCGTGTTCCGAGGCCATATCTGTATATGCTTGGCTCGTCAAGTACAACCTGAGTATTCCGCGTGTGCAACTGTTTTGCACCCGTTGTATTTGAACGTAGAGCCTATCACACCCGATCATCACGTGGTGTCTCAGCACGAAGAACTTTTTCAACGGTGCATACTCAGGGAGAACACTTCTTGATAATTTAGTGAGAGATCATCTTATAATGCTACCGTCAATCAAAGCAAGATAAGATGCATAAAAGGATAAACATCACATGCAATCAATATAAATGATATGATATGGCCATCATCATCTTGTGCTTGTGATCTCCATCTCCAAAGCAACGTCATGATCACCATCGTCACCGGCGCGACACCTTGATCTCCATCGTAGCATCGTTGTCGTCTCGCCAATCTTATGCTTCCACGACTATCACTACCGCTTAGTAATAAAGTAAAGCATTACATCGCGATTGCATTGCATACAATAAAGCGACAACCATATGGCTCTTGCCAGTTGCCGATAACTTGGTTACAAAACATGATCATCTCATACAATAAAATTCAGCATCATGCTTTGACCATATCACATCACAACATGCCCTGCAAAAACAAGTTAGACGTCCTCTACTTTGTTGTTGCAAGTTTTACGTGGCTGCTACGGGCTTAAGTAAGAACCAATCTCACCTACGCATCAAAACCACAACGATAGTTTGTCAAATAGACTCCGTTTTAACCTTCTCAAGGACCGGGCGTAGCCATACTTGGTTCAACTAAAGTTGGGGAGACAGTCGCCCGCAAGCCATCTCTGTGCAAAGCACGTCGAGGGAACCGGTCTCGCGTAAGCGTACGCGTAAGGTTGGTCCGGGTCGTCTCGTCCAACAATACCGCCGAACCAAAGTATGACATGCTGGTAGGCAGTATGACTTGTATCGTCCACAACTCACTTGTGTTCTACTCGTGCATATAACATCAAACCATAAAACCTAGGCTCTGATACCACTGTTGCGGAACGTAGTAATTTCAAAATTTTCCTACGCACACGCAAGATCATGGTGATGCATAGCAACGAGGGGAGAGTATGATCTACGTACCCTGGTAGATTGCAACGGAAGCGTTGACACAACGTATAGGAAGTAGTCGTACGTCTTCTTCCCGATCCAACCGATCCAAGCACCGTTACTCCGGCACCTCCGAGTTCTTAGCACATGTTCAGCTCGATGACGATCCTCGGGCTCCGATCCAGCAAAGCGTCGAGGATGAGTTCCGTCAGCACGACGGCGTGGCGACGATCTTGATGTTTCACCGACGCAGGGCTTCGCCTAAGCTCTACAACGATATGACCGAGGTGGAGTTTGGTGGCAGGGGGCACCGCACACGGCTAAGGAACGATCTCAATGATCAATTGTGTGTCTAGAGGTGCCTCCTGCCCCCGTATATAAAGGGGCAAAGGAGGAGAGGTGCGGCCAGCCCCTTGGTGCGCCAGGAGGAGTCCTACTCCTACCGGGAGTAGGACTCCCCCCTCCAATCCTATTCCAATTAGGATTCTCCAAAAGGAAAAGAGAAAGAGGGGGGCCGGCCCCTTATCCTAGTCCTAACAGGACTAGGGAAGGGGGGAGGCGCGCAGCCCTATGTGGGCAGCCCTTTCACCTTTCCACCAAGGCCCATGTTGGCCCATTTGGCTCCCGCGGGGTTCCGGTAACCCTCCCGGTATTCCGGTAAAATCCCGATTTCACCCGGAACACTTCCGATGTCCAAACATAGGCTTCCAATATATCTATATTTACGTCTCGACCATTTCGAGACTCCTCGTCATGTCCGTGATCATATCCGGGACTCCGAACAACCTTCGGTACATCAAAATGCATAAACTCATAATAACTGTCATCGTAACGTTAAGCGTGCGGACCCTACGGTTCGAGAACAATGTAGACATGACCGAGACACGTCTCCGGTCAATAACCAATAGCGGGACCTGGATGCCCATATTGGTTCCTACACATTCTACGAAGATCTTTATCGGTCAGACCGCATAACAACATATGTTGTTCCCTTTGTCATCGGTATGTTACTTGCCCGAGATTCGATCGTCAGTATCCAATACTTAGTTCAATCTCGTTACCGGCAAGTCTCTTTACTCATTCCGTAATACATCATCCCGCAACTAACTCATTAGTTGCCATGCTTGCAAGGCTTAAGTGATGTGCATTACCGAGAGGGCCCAGAGATACCTCTCCGACGATCGGAGTGACAAATCCTAATCTCGAAATACGCCAACCCAACATCTACCATTGGAGACACCTGTAGTACTCCTTTATAATCACCCAGTTACGTTGTGACGTTTGGTAGTACCCAAAGTGTTCCTCCGGCAAACGGGAGTTGCATAATCTCATAGTCATAGGAACATGTATAAGTCATGGATAAAGCAATAGCGACATACTAAACGATCGGGTGCTAAGCTGATAGAATGGGTCATGTCAATCAGATCATTCAACTAATGATGTGACCTCGTTAATCAAATAACAACTCTTTGTTCATGGTTAGGAAACATAACCATCTTTGATTAACGAGCTAGTCTAGTAGAGGCATACTATTGACACTCTGTTTGTCTATGTATTCACACATGTATTATGTTTCCAGTTAATACAATTCTAGCATGAATAATAAACCTTTATCATGATATAAGGAAATAAATAATAACTTTATTATTGCCTCTAGGGCATATTTCCTTCACTCATGAGTGTTTAACCTCTCAAGGATATCAGCGGGATCAAGTGACTTGTAGTCTCCACGTTCTTGTATCATCAGTGCAAGGGTGTCAAATAAGGAATCAAGCGATCAGAGAAATTTCTTCACCACCTCATGGTCGGTGATGTCAGAGGCACCAAGTGCTTGAAGCTCATTTGAAATGTCAGTGAGGCGATCGAAGGTTTGCTGAACATTTTCATTGTCGAGTCTTTTGAAGCGATTGGAGAGATTGCGAAGAACGTCAACTCGAGAGTCACGATGTGTTGAGACTCCTTCATTGACCTTGGACAGCCTATCCCAGATAAGTTAGCTGTTTCCAAAGCATTCACTCTGCCGTACTGCCCTTTTCTCAGATGGACACATATGATATTCTTCTCTTGAGAGTCGAGTTGCTTGTATCTCTTCACGTCAACAGCGTTGATGGTGGGAGTGATAGAGGGGACACCATTTTACACAGCATACCAGAGATCGTTATCAATTGCCTCAAGATGCATTCGCATCTTATTCTTCCAGTAGGGGTAGTCCGTCCCATCGAAGGTAGGACACCCAGCAGAGACCTTGATCATACCTGTGGTTGACATAACTAAAACTCCAGGTGGTTAAACCAAAATCACACAGAACAAGGGAGTACCTTGCTTTGATACCAATTGAAAGTGCGTTAAGTTGACTAGAGGGGGGTGAATAGGCAATTTTTACAAATTCTTCACTGAGGAATTTCAGGGTGGGGAAATTCCTAAGCGAAGAACTACTTGCAGCGGAATAAGTACTCCGATGCAGACATGACATAACATAAGCATGGACATCATGATGAATTGAAAACAAGACAGAGAGTACAGAAAGCGTAAGCACATGATAAAACAGAATGAAGACAAACAGTCTGAAGAAATTGAACTGAGGAAATTGAGGAAGTCTTTAGTTAAATCCATCAAACAGATATGAACAAGCACACAACACGGTAATGAGGAAATGAAGGGCTTGAGGAAATAGAACCAGTAATCTTGGTGAAGACAATGATTTGGTAGACCAGTTCCAACTACTGTGACAGTTGTACGTCTGGTTAGAGCGGCTAGGTATTTAAACATGACGACACACAGTCCCGGACACACAGTCCTCACCATATTCTCCTTGAACTAAGGTCACACAGACCTCGTCCAATCACTCATGGTAAGTTTTCAAGTGACTTCCAAACCTTCACAGACTCGGTCACCCGGCGATCCACAATTTCCTCTTGGATGCTCTAGACCATGACGCCTAACCGTCTGGAGGATGCACAGTCCTCAAAGGTAATAAGCATCGGTTCCACTCAGGAACAATCTCTTAAGTGATGCTCAATCACTTTGGGTTGTAGGTGTTTGGTTTGGGGTTTTTGGGTTTTTCCTCACTTTATGATTTTTGCTCAAAGTCCTCAAAGGATGGGATGCTCTCAATGACAAGTGTCAGTTTCTCGCAGAGCCGCCAACCAGTTAGTGGTTGTAGGGGGTGGCTATTTATAGCCTAGGGAGCATCCTGACAAGATAAGACATAAATGCCCTTCAATGATATGACCGTTAGGTGGGTAGATATTTTTGGGACAGATGGCGCATAGCACATCAACGGTCGGAAATTTGACTATCATATTCCTCAGGGCTATCATGTTCCTCACGTGTAGGCAATCCGCACTGGCGAATTCCTAACTCCTCAGTTAGAACAAATTCCTCAGAGACCAGAAGAACTTCATCTTTGTCACTGAAGAAATTGACTGAACTGTATGAGATTTCCAATGGCTTCACTCGAAGGGATTGGTAGGTGTAGGATTTTGAGTTGAGCATCACATGTAAGCTTTTCCTTAGTTTTACCTCGACCCCCTTTAATAGTATGGTGTTTCCTATGACTCAAGAAAGAGAAAATGAAACTACGAAAACAAAAGTCTTCACACTTCATGTTCCTCGTATGCATAACAAGTCTTCATGGTCACACCAATTTGTTCACTTTCAAAGTCTTCAGAAATCCAAATTCTTCATTCGAAGACATTCATTTTTAGGGGTCGACTTTCTCTGTAAATATCAAACTCCTCATAGACTTATAGACCTGTGTACACTCACAAACGCATTAGTCCCTTAACCTATAAGTATTCAACACACCAAAATCACTAAGGGGCACTAGATGCACTTACACTTCTGGTCCAAGAAAAATCATCGCGTAGGTTTTATTCCGTTTGGACTCCGTTTTGTATTCCATTTCTATGAAGCTCAAAAACAAGGAAAAAACAAAAACTGGCGCTGGGCTCTAGGTTAATAGGTTAGTGCCAAAAATAATATAAAATAGCATATTAGTGAATATAAAACATCCAAAACAGATAATATAATAGCATGGAACAATAAAAAATTATAGATACGTTGAAGACGTATCAGACCCCGGATCCATTGTCCTCCTCTCTGCATTCACCTTCTTGTGTGAGGCCTTCACGGGCACTACCCCGTCCATGGTCTTGCTTCACCATTTCTTCTTGCTCCACATGGTGGACGGCGGGCAACACTTGGGGTGTGTGTCACTCCACATGGTGGCGGCGACAACTGGCTCCGGCATCGACTTCACGCTCTACCTGGATGCGAGGGGGTTTCGGAAGCAGTGGGTGTATGTGGACGCCACCATGCGCAGTGATACGTCCATTTTTCATCATGTTTTCTTACTGTTATTTATAAATTTTTTATCCATAATAATGCTTTTTGGAGTAATTCTAATGCCTTTTCTCTCATAATTTGCAAGGTACACACCAAGAGGGAGAACTCTGGCAGCTGGAAATCTGGACCTGGAAAAGCTACGTCAGGCTACCTATTCTGCACAACTCCAAACAAGCTGAAACTTCACGGAGATTTTTTAATGGATTATTTAAGAATTATTGGAGCAAATAACTACCAGAGGGGGCCCACCAGGTGGGCACAACCCACCTGGGCGCGCCAGGGAGCCCAGGCACGCCCTAGTGGATTGTGCCCTCCTCGGCCCACCTCTGGTGCCCATCTTTTGGTATATAAGTCATTTTGACCTAGAAAAAAATAAGGGGAGGACTTTCGGGACGAAGCGCCATCGCCTCAAGGCGGAACTTGGCCATGAGCACTTTTGCCCTCCGGCGGAGCGATTCCGCCAGGGGAACTTCCCTCCTGGAGGGGGAAATCATCGTCATCATTATCACCAACAACTCTCCCATCTTGGGGAGGGCAATATCCATCAAAAATCTTCAAAAACACCATCTCCTCTCAAACCCTAGTTCATCTCTTGTGTTCAATCTTGTTACCGGAACTATAGATTGGTACTTGTGGGTGACTAGTAGTCTTGATTACATCTTGTAGTTGATTACTATATGGTTTATTTGGTGGAAGATTATATGTTCATATCCAATATGCTATTTAATACCCCTCTGATCATGAGCATGTTTATCATTTGTGAGTAGTTACCTTTGTTCTTGAGGTCACGGGAGAAATCATGTTGCAAGTAATCATGTGAATTTGATATGTGTTCGATATTTTGATAGTATATATGTTGTGATTCCCTTAGTGGTGTCATGTGAATGTTGACTACACGACACTTCCCCATTTTTGGGCCTAAGGGAATGCATTGTGGAGTAGCAATTAGATGATGGGTTGCGAGAGTGGCAGAAATTTAAACCCTAGTTTATGCGCTATTCCGTAAGGGACCGATTGGCTCCAAAAGTTTAATGCTATGGTTAGAATTTATTCTTAATACTTTCTCGTAGTTGCAGATGATTGCAGGAGTGTTAATCATAAGTAGGAGGTTTGTTCAAGTAAGAACAACACCTAAGCACCGGTCCACCCACATATCAAATTATCAAAGTAGTGAACACAAATCGAACCAACATGATGAAAGTGACTAGAAGAAATTCCCGTGTACCCTCAAGAACGCTTTGCTTATCATAAGAGACCGTTTTTGCCTGTCCTTTGCTTCAAAAGGATTGGGCTACCTTGCTGCACTTTTGTTATTACTATCGTTACTTGCCCGTTACGAATTATCTTGCTACCAAACTACCCTGCTAACAATTTCAGCACTTGCAGACATTACCTTACTGAAAACTACTTGTCATTTCCTTCTGCTCCTTGTTGGGTTCAACACTCTTACTTATCGAAAATAGCTACAATTGATCCCCTGTACTTGTGGGTCATCAAGGCTATTTTATGGCGGCGTTGCCAGGGAGTGAAGCACCTTTGGTAAGTGGAATTTGGTAAGGAAACATTTATATAGTGTGCTGAAATTTATTGTCACTTGTTACTATGGAAAACAATCCTTTGAGGGGTTTGTTCTGGGTATCTTCACCTAATCCGGAACCATAATTAGCTACCCCTCAACCTATTGCACCTACTGAAAATATTGAATATGAAATTCCTTCAGGTATGATAGAACAACTCCTAGCTAATCCTTATGCAGGAGATGGAACCGAACATCCTGATATGCACTTGATATATGTGGAACAAATTTGTGGATTGTTTAAGCTTGCAGGTTTACCAGGAGATAAAGTTATGAAAAAGGTTTTCCCCTTATCTTTGAAGGGAAAATCATTGGCATGGTATAGGCTATGCGATGATATTGGATGTTGGAATTGGAATCGTTTGAAATTGGAGTTCCACAAAAAAAATTATCCTATGCATCTAGTTCATCATGCTCGGAATTATATATATAATTTTTGGCCTCGTGAAGGAGAAAGTATCGCTCTAGCTTGGGGGAGGCTTAAGTCAATGTTATATTCATGACCCAATCATGAGCTCTCAAGAGAAATTGTTATCCATAATTTTTATGCCCGGCTTTCTCGTAATGATCAAACCATGCTTGATACTTCTTGTGCTGGTTCTTTTATGAAGAAGACTATTGAATTTCGGTGGGATCTTTTGGAAAGAATTAAACACAACTCTGAAGATTGGGAACTCGATAAAGGTAAAGAGTCAGGTATTAAACTTTAAGTATGATTGTGTTAAATATTTTATGGATACCGATTCATTTCAAAAGTTTAGCACTAAATATGGACTTGAATCTGAGATAGTAGCCTCCTTTTGTGTATCATTTGCTACTCATGTTGAACTCCCTAAGGAGAAGTGGTTTAAATATCACCCACCTATTAAAGAAGAAATTAAAGAACTGGTACCAGTTAAAGAAGAAACTATACTTTATAATATTGATCCGGTTGTTCCTTCTGCTTATATTGATGTAGTGACCAGACCTCAAACAGTCCGATCTCTATGCATCATTGTCATCCCTGGATCGGTAATGCTGACACACACAGTACTTGAGGATTTATAACAGAGTAGCAATCACACACTTATTACACCGAATGTCTCAAAAGAGAACATAAAACAATAAATATGGCTTAAGGCCATCTAAATCAATAACAGCGGAAGGCTTGGAAGATAAAGTGAGTCCATCAACTCCAACGACATCACTGAGTGAAATACAACAACCTATGGCTCCTTACTCGTCGTCTGAAAAGTCTGCAACATGATATGTTGCAGCCCGAAACGGGCCAGCACATGGAATATGATGGCAATGTAACACAAGAGAGAAAATGAATAGAATAATTGCTATCACTACATGCATATATGGCTGGTGGAGGCTGTATGGTTAATATCTTTTGCGAAAAGCCAATTTTTTCCTACAACAAAGGAATAAATTTTATTTAACTATCATGGTAGTTGTTAAGCATTGAGAAGGTTCCTCCAACTCAATTCCAATCAAACATCATCATTAACCCAATCAATTTAAATTAAGAGTGATGAGATCCACATGATAATGCAAGAACTAGATACTCAAGATGTCCATAACCGGGGACACGGCTAACCATGATTAGTTTATACACTCTACAAAGGTTTGCGCACTTTCCCCCACAAGACTCGAATACATCCATGGTCGGAGATTCGAGACACAGTCTTTCTGAATCATTAACTATCTACTCTGGGTAGACTATACCACCTACAACCCACTACATCTGGTAGTCTACCTCGTGAAGAACTTCACGCAACTTACTCAACTATGCTACAGCCCATAACATCTTGTGGCTGCACACGGAAGTTTCTAGCATGAATAATCTTATGATCCCTTTGAGCCTGGGTGGCGGGCCATAGCATGATCACACGGGTCCTCCAGGATATCCTAGGACAACACTGGATTCTCCAGGTGCCCACAAGCAATCCACCCAGATGTGTATTTAAGTTGCCACCATAAGTTGAACCATTAATAACTCACATCTGTAATGAATACTCTCAAACTCAATCCACGTCTACGAGCATAGCATAGCAAATATAAGCAACGTAGAAGTAACTCCCATAGGTTTGATAATAAAACAGGTAATAGGTACTACCTCATCTATTTCCCAAAACCCACAAGTTAATCAAATCCTAACCATGCAATTGTTTGAGGATTGATGTAATGCAATAAAACTGGGTAGTAAAGAGGTATGATCAAAGTGTTACTTGCCTTGCTGATAATCCGCAAAACCTAGAGACTCGTAGTAGCACGCTTCGCACTCCGGGTACTCTATCGCAACAAACAAGCATACAATAAGCACTCAACTAAAAGCACGGGTAAAACTCAAATAAGAAGATCTAACCAGAAAGCTCAACTTAAGAACTCCGGTTTGCAAAAAGAATCAAATCGAACGAAGCAACAAAACACAAACTGTGAAAGAAACAAGATATAATTACTAATCTGAACTAAAGTCAAATTTTACAGTTTCAAAATCTTGTTCAAGTTGGTTAAACAGAATAAGGGCATCGAGACGAAGATCTAGGCGTTTGAATCGCCTGATTCTGATAAACGAGCGAAAAGATAAACTAAAACGAAAATCGGATCAGAAATCGCGATCGAAAATAATCGCGAAAAACCCAAGAAAAAGAAAAACTGACGAACAGGCTAACGAATGAACGTTCATTGTCTGTGACTAACTGGTGAACGACGTTCGTTTAAATGAATGAACGGACGAACGTCCGTAAAATAAATAGATCGACGGAAAGACTGATCTAACGAATTAAACCAGAAAATAAAAAAACCAAGGTTTAAACCAAAGAAAACCGACCGGTCAACGGCGACGAGATCCGGCGGGCGGCAGCGGCGGTGGCTCCGGCGACGGCGGGCGGCGGCGCTAGGGTTTGGGGCGCGGGGTTGGCTGGGCGACGGCGGGTTGCGGGGCAGGGGGCGGCTTATAAGGAGGGGCCTGGGGAGGAGTCCGGGCCGGATACGGCCCGTAGGTCGGTTCCCTTGTTTTTAAAATAATTCCGATGTGCAGAAAAACGAAGAAAAAGAATACTAAACGGACTCCAAAAATCCCAAAATAAATTTTCCCCATCCTCTAAAAATCTACCGGACAAGGTGAACATTTATTTGGACCTCTAATGCAATTTTGAAAAACGTATATTTTTCCTAATCTTCTATTATATAATTAAAGCAAGAGGCAAACAAGGCTTTATGTTTGTCCACATATGTTAAAAATATTTGATCCGTTGATTTAAAATATAATGGTTGAGATTAACAGATCTTAAAAGTTATGTAGGATAATATTAGGTGCAATTTTTAGTCACCTGACACGTACAAATAAGCCTAGCAAAAGAAAGGCATGTACAAACAGTCTAAAAAAGGCACGTAGAAGCAACATTTATTAACATTTTTTTAAAAAGGGTCAGAATCCTCCTGCAGAAAGACAATCTATATCTAAAAATAGAAACCGATTGGAAGTCAAAAAAAGGGAAATTGCCGAAAGATGTGTTACTGGCCATTACGACATTATTTGGGCTGGGCCTACTACCGATACAAGCTAGAGGAAAAAAAGTGGAAGGTGAATTTGCTAGATGCTGTGTTGGGCTAGGCTGGCCTGGACACAAATTAAAAATAGAAGGCTATTGAAAATTGTACACGGCAGGATGCTGTGTTGCGCCGGGTTGGCTAGGACTCATATTGAAAATAGAAGATCAATTAAAAATTGTATGTGCCAGGATGTTGAGAAATTAAAGTCGTCAGGCCATTTGAGTACAGAGGCGTTTCTTAGAGAAAAAAAGAACAAAGGCAACTAAACCACGTAATTTAACTGAGCTCTAAAATATATAATTCATGGTAAAACTATATTTTATTTATATTATCAAATAAACATCTCCTTTTTTTGAATTTAGAAAAACTGACGAAAAACATGTAACACTTATATTAGCCATACAAATACGCCGGCAAAACACCTACCTGGCTAATATTAGCAGTACACATTAGAAAATAGTTATGCTATTATTTGTAGTTTTATATATGGACACATATATATTAAAAATAATTGCCAAAGTTATTCATCAATATTGTGTTAAAATAATAATAAAATGACAATTGTAACAATATATAGGAAACATGTAACTCATACTAGATGAATAAAAATCTAATGACTGTAATGAACCGCAAGTATTCATCCACATATAATAGTTATCTCCACAGTTAATTATACGGTGGGTCATAATTATAGTGGCTTAGATTTAATGATACGAAATAATATAGTTTTTTGTGATGACTATAGTATGTTCAGGTTTCCTGTATGAAGAACAAACCAATCGGAAATCCTATGTGGTAGAAATCAACCAGCAAGCGCAACAAACATGCCATTTGATTGATCTTTTTTCTAATTCAAGATGTAAAAATATCAAACAACTGGATGAGCTATCCAGTGAAAGATAATATAGTTTTATAAATGTATGCATCCAGTAAAATAACAAAAAATTGGATGAGATCAGCTTCATGCACTGCCTTAAGAATTAATTTTTGTGATTGCAAAATTCTATTGGAATAATGAGCTTTGTATTTGTGTGCATGATATCCAAAATTTCCATTTTGATGCAAAATTTAACATGCGCCTATAGCATGAGCATGTACACCTACAAAATTACCATCGCAGGAGGGAAAACATTTTTCCGCACTCATATCTTATTCGAACGCTTGAAAATTACAATTACATGCGTATATATAAAATCTTAGGGTACAACAATTACAAGATATGTGAATGGTCATTGTGACACATTAACATTAGAATTATAATAAAATACATATATCATGGACGCCTGCACATAATTTGCGCAATGAAAACAATAACTATGTACTTGAAAATATATGTTTCCTAAACCTAATAATGTATTTGGTGATCCATGGGCATACAATTTGCATAATAGCAAGCTTAAATTTTCCTAAACCTTCCTTAAGCTCTTAGTAGATCATGTTTTACAACAGTGAACTTAGCATTGCTATTGACATAAATAACTTTGTATTCACCGTGCACCAACTTCATTGAAACACATGTCAGGGTTCGGAGAATTAAGCAATGTATAATCGCTAAGAGCTTAAATTCGGCTATAATACATGTGCAAGAGGCTTACATACGAATGAAACTAAATACACTTAAATAATAAATTAAAAAATCAAATAGTATATGGAAGTATGATAAGTGTTAATGAGCGAGATAGAAAGAACCAGTGCATGACATGTAAATCTTTTGAAAGGTCTTAATTCAATACATGTGAAAGCAACATAAAATAACTATATTTACTTAGAACTTTAGAATAAGACCAATTGAACAAGATTCATTCAACAAATATACAAGAGTAATTGTATTTTTTTAAAGTAAGACTAATTGTTTCTTGAGTTGAGGTGTTGCTCAACATATAGATCATTGTACTTCCATGAAATAGGCACTCTGCAGGCTCAAGTTAGTCTTACATCTACAAGGCCAGGGCAAATAAACTGTTAGTACCAAATGGACGTGATGAATATTATGTAGACTGCAAGAGTAAAAAATTGTTAACGTTGTGTATTGGAGCCTATGTAATGAATCTAGCCGCGCAAATGCGCGGGAAACTCCGCTAGTTCATATAAAATAGCGATAAAAACTCCGAATAAAATCTTATTTGATTTTAACATTAAATCTCCAATATTTCTTTATTTTGGGGAAGTCATTTTATCCCCTCTCTTTTTATTTTCATAAAATAAATATTCGAAGAGAAAATAATTAAAATCAAACGATCCTCTTTTCAAAATTTGAGAAAACTCAAATATGAAAATAACGAAATCCCCAGCTCTCTTCGTGGGTCCTTGAGTTGCGTAGAATTTCTAGGATCAAACCAAAATACAATAAAATATGATATGCAATGATGATCTCATGCATAACATTCCAAATTGGAAATTTGGGATGTTACAAACCTACCCCCCTTAAGATGAATCTCGCCCTCGAGATTCAGGTTGGCTAGAAAATAGGTGAGGGTCATCCTTCCGTAGGTCTTCCTCTCGTTCCCAGGTGGCTTCATCCTCAGTATGGTGGCTCCACTGTACTTTACAGAACTTGATAACCTTGCTGCGTGTGACTCAGCTGGCAAAATCAAGAATCTTGACTGTTTTCTCCTCGTAGGTCAAGTCGCTATCCAACTGAATCGCTTCCAGTGGCACTGTATCTCTCAGAGGAATATCAGCCATCTCTACATGGCACTTCTTCAACTGAGAAACATGGAACACATCGTGAACTCTTGACAATCCTTCAGGCAATTCCAACTTGTAAGAAACTTCTCCCATACGTTCCAAAACACGGTATGGTCCCACAAAACGTGGTGCTAACTTTCCCTTAACTCCAAAGCGCATCACTCCTCGGAGTGGTGATACACAAAGATACACTCTGTCTCCAACTTCGTAAACTATCTCCTTGCGTTTAGAATCCGCATAACTCCTCTGCATGGACTGGGCTACCTTGAGTCTATCGCGAATCAGCTTAACCTTCTCTTCAGACTCTTTAATCAAATCTGGTCCAAATAACTGACAGTCTCCAACTTCATCCCACAACAATGGTGTCCTGCACCTCCTTCCGTACAATGCTTCGAAAGGGGCCATCTTCAAACTGGCTTGATAGCTGTTGTTGTAAGAGAACTCTGCGTAAGGCAAATTGTCGTCCTAACTAGATCCATAGTCTATCGCACAAGCTCTCAACATGTCCTCCAAAATCTGATTGACTCTCTCAGTCTGTCCATCTGTCTGCGGGTGAAAGGATGTACTGAACTCTAGCCTGGTTCCCAAAGTCTCATGCAACTGATTCCAAAACCTTGAGGTAAACTGGGTTCCTCTATCTGATACAATGGTCCTTAGAACTCCATGCAGACATACGATCCTGATCATGTATATCTTTGCCAACTTAGCACTGGTGTACGTTGTCTTGACTGGAATGAAATGAGCTACCTTCGTCAAACGATCGACTACAACCCATATCGAGTCATAGCCTGAACGGGTCCTGGGCAATCCTGTGATAAAGTCCCTGCCTAGTTTATCCCACTTCCATTCGGGTATCGGGAATGGCTGTAGCAATCCAGCTGGCTTCTGATGTTCTTCCTTCACTTTCTGACATACATCACAAACTGCTACATACTTCGCAATATCCTTCTTCATTCCGGTCCACCAGAATCTATCCTTCAAATCCAGATACATCTTGGTATTTCCTGGGTGAATCAAATAAGACGAATCATGGGCCTCTTGTACAATCAACTTCCTAATCTCTGGATCATTAGGCACATAAACGCGATCCTCAAACCATTGGGTATCGTGCTCATCCTCACAAAATCCCTTAGCTTTTCCTTTGCTCGTTCTTTCCTTTATCTCAGCAATCTCCTTGTCCGTCTTCTGGGCTTCCCTGATCTTATCCATCAAGGTAGACTAAACCTCCAATGCTGCTACATAACCTCTCAGAACTATTTTCAAACATTGCTCACGAAGATCCTCCGCTAACTCCTTGGGTAACTCTCCGGTCATGAGTGTATTGACATGGATCTTGCGGCTCAACGCATCGGCTACTATGTTAGCCTTTCCAGGATGATAAAGCAACTTCATATCATAATCCTTAATGAGCTCCAACCATCTCCTCTGTCTGAGATTCAACTCCTTCTGCGTGAAGATATACTTCAAACTCCTGCGATCCGTGTACACCTCACAATGGTTTCCGATGAGAAAATGTCTCCATGTCTTCAACGCATGCACTACGGCTGCTAACTCCAAATCATGGGTAGCATAATTCTACTCATGGGGTTTAAGTTGTCGTGAGGCATATGAAACAACTCTTCCCTCCTGCATAAGCACTGCTCCAAGTCCTCGACGAGAAGCATCGCAATACACCCGGTAATCCTTGCGTTGATCTAGAAGAATCAACACTGGAGTTGTAACCAAGCGTTTCTTCAACTCCTGGAAACTGGCCTCACATTCCTCAGTCCATTTGAACTTGGTGTCCTTCTTCAACAACTCCGTCATGGGCTTTGCAATCTTCGAGAAATTCTCAATAAACCTCCGGTAGTATCCTGCGAGTCCAAGAAAACTCCGGATCTCTCCAACCGACGTGGGTGCTTCCCAATTTGTCACAGTGACAACCTTGGTAGGGTCTACTGCTATTCCTTCTTCGGATATAACATGTCCGAGGAATCCAACTTCCTTCAACCAAAACTCACACTTGCTGAACTTGGCATATAGCTGGTGTTCTCTGAGCTTCCCAAGTACCAAACGCAAAGGCTCCTTATGTTCCTCTTCATTCTTCGAGTAGACCAGAATATCATCAATGAACACCACGACGAACTTATCCAAAAACTCCATAAACACCTTGTTCATCATGTTCATGAAATAGGCAGGTGCGTTAGTCAGACCAAATGACATAATGGTATACTCATATAGCCCATACCTTGTGGTAAAAGCTGTCTTGGGTATATCCCGCTCTCGAATATTCAGCTGGTGGTACCCTGATCGCAGATCGATCTTGGAAAACACCTTAGCTCCTTGTAGCTCATCAAACAAATCATTTATCATCGACAGTGGGTACTTGTTCTTGATCGTCACTTCATTCAATGCCCGATAATCAACAACCATCCCCAGGGATCCATCCTTCTTCTCCACTAGAAGCACTGGTGATCCCCAAGGTGACGAGCTTGAGTGAATATATCCTTTATCCAGTAACTCCTTAATCTGCTTCTTAATTTCGTATAAATCCTTTGCGGGCATCCTGTACGGTCTCTTAGATATTGGCCCTGTGCCTGGCAAAAGTTCGATCAAAAACTCAATGTCTCTATCCGGTGGCATGCCTGGCAACTCTTCTGGAAATACATCCGTGAAATCCTTCACCACTGGTACTTCCTCCTGTACAACTCCTGATAAGGAATTTACTTGAGTCCTGTTCGGCACATGCCGGGATACATACTTGATCCTTCTTCCTTCTGGGGTGGTAAGCAAAACCGACTTACTAGCGCAGTCAATGTTCCCTTCATACTTCAATAACCAATCCATGCCTAATATCACATCCAGTCCTTGTGACTCCAATACTATTAGGACTGAGGGAAATAGGTAGTTACCAATCCTTAATGGTAACTGATCACACCAAAGGCTAGCCATATACTCTGCTCCTGGCGAGGTTACTAACATGGGTGTCCTAAGGGTTTGGGTTGGCAGTTTAAACTTATCCACAAATCCCCTTGATATGTATGAATGTGATGCACCAGTATCAAAAAGAACAATTGCAGTAAATGACTTAACCAAAAACTTACCTATTACTGCATCGAGTTGCGCTTCAATCTCCTCCACGCTAACGTGGTTCACTTGTCCCCTATTGAAAGGGTTGGGCTTCTTCCCAGAGTTTCCATTGCCATTTCCATTGTTTGCTTCAGAACATTCTGTGACATAATGTCCATTCTTTCCGCACTTGAAACAAGTAATGTGACTTAGATCCTTCTTGGCGGGCGTTGCGGGGTTGGTACGGTTTTGGCCGTTGCTTCCTCCATTACGATTTGCATTCTTGGGGCCACTATGGTTGTGCGTAATCCCTCCATTGTGGTTGTGACCTCCATGGTTATGTTGAAGGTGTCCACCCGAGTTTGGGGTAAAACGGGGTCTCTGCTGAGCTCTAGAATTATACTTCCCGTGTCCATACTTCCTCTTATGGTTGTCAATCTGCTCCTGCTTCCCTTCAATCATGAGAGCTCTATCTACCAATTGTTGGTAGTTATTAAAAGTTGCTACCATCAACTGCATGCTCAGTTCATCATTCAGTCCTTCCAGAAACTTCTCCTGTTTAGCTGCATCCGTAGCAACGTCATCTGGGGCATAACGTGCTAGCTTGCTAAAGTCATCCACATACTGGCCAACGGTGCGTCCTCCTTGGCGTAAGTTGTGAAACTCACGCTTCTTCATGGCCATAGCTCCTGCTGATACATGGGCTGTGCGAAAGGCCTGCTGAAATTGGTCCATGTAACAGTGTCGATGGGATAGGTGACAGTGTAATTCTCCCACCATGCTGCTACGGGTCCATCAAGCTGATGTGAGGAAAAACGCACTCTTTCCGCATCTGTGCATCCTGCAGTGGTCAACTCCCTTCCAATCTTGCGGAGCCAATCATCTGCAACTATCGGCTCGGTGCTACTGGAGAACACCGGCGGATTCAGCCTTAGAAAACGGGCTAAGTGATCAATAGGTGTTGGTGGGTTGTTGTTATTATTGTTGTTCCCCTGATTCTGATTCTGGACTAGTATCTGCATCAAAGCATTCTGCTGTTGGATCAACTGGGTGAGCTCCAGTGGGAAAGCAAATCCATTGTCGCGTCTAGGAGGCATCTGATGGGTTTAGAAAAGATGAGAAAACAAAGTAGAATGGGGTCTAGGGGGAACAACACTACCCATATGCACATGAGACAAACACAATCATATCACCTCAATCAATTCAAACAAGGGCATACAATCGGTCTAACTATCGTTACAAAAGTGCTCGGACTATACTATATACATGGGGGAATACTACTACTGTTATGGTGGTCGACTAGAAAAATTGATCGGTAGAAGACTCCATAATATCCGCTCCAGCTTCATCAACAAAGTCACCATTGCTATCGTCGGGGTCCGAGTCGGTGTCATCGATGATGATGTAGTTCTACGGGCAGGTGGAATCGTCATGTTCTCCTCCTGGCGCGGGGTCTCCCATGAATACTCCCAGCTTCCTTGTCAGGTCATCATTCTTCTCCACTAGTACGACGATTTCCTCCTCATAATCTTCGCGAGTAGCCTTGAGTTCTTCCTCCAGCTCCATGATCCTTGTCATTGCCTTCTTCAGATCTATCATGCCCGCGCACATCTGATTCTCCTAGCGACGAATGTGCTGGTTTAACTCCTAGATGAAAGAGGCAATAGATCTATCCTTCCTGGTGCTGATCATCTCTCATTGATCATCTTGGCGCCCACAAATCTGGTAAATAGTATCCTTGAGATCCTTGTGGTAAAATTCTCCAATGCGTCCCATGGTGATGTGGGCGGCCATGCTCTTGCCTAGACTCCAGGTGGGTGCGTCAAAGGAAAACTCTATGGGCTCGGTGATTGGCATGAACGTCCTTCCTGGAACTTGAACTTGGATCATCCAGTGCTCCTCTTATGGTAAAGTAGCATTGTAAGTCCCGGTGAAGCTTGGTATTCCAATGTTCAGGTACCTAGTGACTTCCTTCAAGTGTCGTCCAAAGGGGGTGTCTTCATCCGGTTGTGCAAACTTGTTCCTTGCATCCGCCATCCTAAAGAGTAGAAAATGGAGAGCGGTCAGAAATAAGAAGAGAGTAGTGATCTAGGGTTTTTAGCTTAGTGGTCGTGTCCTACAGTCAGCATGTGCTCTGATACCATCTTGTAGCAACTAGACCTCAAACAGTCTA
Source organism: Triticum urartu (assembly GCF_003073215.2). NCBI lineage: Eukaryota > Viridiplantae > Streptophyta > Magnoliopsida > Poales > Poaceae > Triticum > Triticum urartu. Next base: position 524,096,277 of record NC_053028.1, on the reverse strand, counting down.
ATCTCTATGCATCAGTGTCATCCCTAGATCGATAATGCTGACACGCACATGACTTGAGGATTTATAAAAGAGTAGCAATCACACACTTATTACATCGAATATCTCAAAAGAGAACATAAAACAATAAATATGGCTTAAGGCCATCTAAATCGATAACAGCGAAATGCTTGGAAGATAAAGTGAGTCCATCAACTCCAACGGCATCACTAAGTGAAAGACAACGACCTATGGCTCCTTACTCGTCGTCTGAAAAGTCTGCAACATGATAGGTTGCAGCCCGAAATGGGTCAGCACATGGAATATGCTTGCAATGTAACAGAAGAGAGGAAATGAACAGAATAATTGCTATCGCTACATGCATATATGGCTGGTGGAGGCTGTATGGTTAATATGTTTTGCGAAAAGCCAATTTTTTCCTACAACAAAGGAATAAATTTTATTTAACTATCACGGTAGTTGTTAAGCATTGAGAAGGTTCCTCCAACTCAATCCCAATTAAACATCATCATTAACCCAATCAATTTAAGTTAAGAGTGATGAGATCCACATGATAATCCAAGAACTAGATACTCAAGATGTCCATAACCGGGGACACGACTAACCATGATTAGTTTAAACACTCTACAAAGGTTTGCGCACTTTCCCCCACAAGACTCGAATACATCCATGGTCGGAGATTCGAGACACAGTCTTTCTGAATCATTAACTATCTACTCTGGGTAGACTATACCACCTACAACCGACTAGATCTGCTAGTCTACCTCTTCAAGAGCTTCACGCAACTTACTCAACTATGCTAGAGCCCATAATAGCTTGTGGCTGCACATGGAAGTTTCTAGCATGAAATATCTTATGATCCCTTTGAGCCTGGGTGGCGGGCCATAGCATGATCACACGGGTCCTCCGGGATATCCTAGGACAACACTGGATTCTCCAGGTGCCCACAAGCAATCCACCCAGATGTGTATTTAAGTTGCCACCTTAAGTTGAACCATTAATAACTCACATCTGTAATGAATACTCTCAAACCCAATCCACGTCTACCAGCATAGCATAGCAAATATAAGCAACGTAGAAGTAACTCTCATAGGTTTAATAATAAAACATGTAATAGGTACTACCTCATCTACTTCCCAAAACCCACAAGTTAATCAAATCCTAACCATGCAATTGTTTGAGGATTGATCTAATGCAATAAATTGGGTAGTAAAGAGATATGATCAAAGTGTTACTTGCCTTGTTGATGATCCGCAAAACCTAGAGACTCATAGTAGCACGCTTCACACTCCGGGTACTCTATCGCAACAAACAAGCATACAATAAGCACTCAACTAAAAGCACGGGTAAAACTCAAATAAGAAGATATAACCAAAAAGTTCAACTTAAGAACTCCGGTTTGCAAAAAGAATCAAATCGAACAAAGCAACAAAACACAAACTGCGAAAGAAACAAGATCCGATTACTAATCTGAACTAAAGTAAAATTTTACAGTTTCAAAATCTTGTTCAAGTTGGTTAAACAGAATGAGGGCTTCGAGACGAAGATCTAGGCATTTGAATCGCCTGATTCTGATAAATGAACGAAAAGATAAACTAAAACGAAAATTGGATCAAAAATCGCGATCGAAAATAATCGCGAAAAACCCGAGAAAAAGAAAAACTGACGAACAGGCTAACGAACGAACGTTCGCTGTCTGTGACTAACAGGTGAACGGCGTTCGTTTAAACGAACGAACGGACGAATGTCCGCAAAATAAATAAACTGACGGAAAGACGGATCTAACGAATTAAACCGGAAAATAAAAAAACCCGGGGTTTTAACCGAAGAAAACCGACCGATCAACGGCGACTAGATCCGGCGGGCGGCGGCGGTGGCTCCGGCGATGGCGGGCAACGGCGGCTCGACGGCGGCGGTGCGGTTGGCGGTGGCGGCACTAGGGTTTGGGGCGCGGGGTGGGCTGGGCGGCGGCGGTGGGCTGCGGGGCAGGGGAGCCCGGCTTATAAGGAGGGGCCTGGGGAGGAGTCCGGGCCGGATACGGCCCGTAGGTCAGGTCCCTTTTTTAAAATAATTCTGACGTGTAGATAAACGAAGAAAAAGAATACTAAACGGACTCCAAAAATCCTGAAATAAATTTTCCCCGTCCTCTAAAAATCTACCGGATAAGGTGAACATTTATTTGGGCCTCTAATGCAATTTTGAAAAATGCATATTTTTCCTAATTCATATAAAATAGCGATAAAAACTCCGAATAAAATATTATTTGATTTTAACATTAAATCTCCAATATTTCTTTATTTTGGGGAAGTCATTTTATCCCCTCTCTTTTTATTTTCATAAAAGAAATATTCGGAGAGAAAATAATTAAAATCAAACGATCCTCTTTTCAAAATTTGAGAAAACTCAAATATGAAAATAAGAAAATCCCCAACTCTCTTCGTGGGTCCTTGAGTTGCGTAGAATTTCTAGGATCAAACCAAAATTCAATAAAATATGATATGCAATGATGATCTAATGCATAACATTGCAAATTGGAAATTTGGGATGTTACAATTGAGAAACCACCTTTCCTTTTAGGATAAAGGAACATGCTAAAGTTTCAATTGTGGTTAACAAAAGCTATATTACAACACCTAAACCTGATGAACAAATTAAAGTAGAACCTAGTATTGCTATGGCTAAAGATCTCTTGTAAGATGATATGGATGGGCATGTTATTTACTTCTGTGAAGAAGGTGCTAGAATTGCCAAACCTGATAAAAAAGATAAACATAGACTTGTTGTTGGCATGCATGTCATCTCAGTTAAAATAGGAAACCATTGTTATCATGGTTTATGCGACATATGTGCTAGTGTGAGTGCTATTACTTATACCTTATATGAAGAAATTATGAATGACATAGCACCTGCAGAGATAGAAGAAATAGATGTTACTATTAAACTTGCTAATAGAGACACAATTTCACCAATTGGGATTGTTAGTGATGTTGATGTCTTGTGTGGGAAAATAAAATACCCTACTGATTTTGTTGTTCTTGGTTCCCCACAAAATGACTTTTGTCCCATTATCTATGGTAGACCTTTCTTGAACACCGTTAATGCTAAGATATATTGTGAGAAACAAACTGTCGATGTTAGTTTTGGTAATGAGTCTCATGAGTTTAATTTTTCCAAGTTTAGTAGAAATCTTCATGAAAAAGAATTGCCTAGTAAGGATGAATTAATTGGTCTTGCTTCTATTGTTGTACCACCTACTGATCCTTTGGAACAATATTTGCTAGACCATGAAAATGATTTTCATATGCATGAAAGAAATGAAATAGATAAAATTTTCTTTGAACAACGTCCTCTGCTTAAACACAATATGCCTATTGAAACTCTAGCAGGTCCTCCTCCACCTAAAGGTGATCCTATGTTTGAATTAGAAGAATTGCCAGACACTTTGAAATATGCTTATCTTGATGAAAAGAAAATATATCATGTTATTATTAGTGCTAACCTTTCAAAACATGAAGAAGAAAGATTATTGAAAGTTCTGAGGAAGCATAGAGTTGCTATTGGATATACTCTTGATGATTTAAAGGCCATTAGTCCCACTCTATGCCAGCACAAAATTAATATGGAACCTAATGCTAAACCCGTTGTTGATCACCAACGTCGGTTAAATCCGACGATGAAAGAAGTGGTAAGAACGGAAATATTAAAACTTCTTGAAGCATGTATAATCTATCCCATAGCTGATAGTAGATGGGTAAGTCCTGTTTATTGTGTTCCTAAGAAAGGAGGTATAACTATTGTTCCTAATGATAAGAATGAACTTATTCCACAAAGAACCGTTACATGCTATAGAATGGTAATAGATTTTAGAAAATTAAACAAAGCAACTAGAAAAGATCATTACCCTTTGCCTTTTATTGATCAAATTCTTGAAAGATTATCTAAGCACACACACTTTTGCTTCCTTGATGGATATTCTGGCTTTTCACAAATACTTGTTTCTCAAGCTGATCAAGAAAAGACCACTTTTACTTGTCTCTTTGGAACCTATGCTTATAGACGTATGCCTTTTGGTTTATGTAATGTACCTGCTACCTTTCAAAGATGTATGATTGCTATATTCTTTGACTTTTGTGAAAAGGATGTTGAGGTTTTCATGGATGACTTTTCTGTTTATGGGAAGTCTTTTGATGATTGTTTAAGCAATCTTGATCGAGTTTTGCAGAGATGTGAACAAACAAATATTTTCTTGAATTGGGAGAAGTGCCACTTTATGGTTAATGAAGGCATTGTCTTGGGTCATAACATTTCTAAAAGAGGTATTGAAGTGGATCAAGCTAAGGTTGTTGCAATTGAGAAAATGCCATGTCCTAAAGATATAAAAGGTATTCGTAGTTTCTTAGGTCATGCTGGTTTCTATAGGAGATTTATCAAAGACTTTTCAAAAATTTCTAGGCCTCTTACGAGTCTCTTGCAAAAGGATATTCCCTTTGTTTTTGATGATGATTGTTTAGAAGCCTTTGAAACACTTACGAAAGCTTTAATTTATGCACCTATTGTTCAACCTTCTAGTGATTATGCTATTGGTGCTGTTTTAGGACAAAGAGTTGATAAGAAACTTAATGTAATTCATTATGCTAGTAAAACTCTAGACAGTGCTCAAAGAAATTATGGTACTACTAAAAAAGAATTC